>NW_026048443.1:0-72727 GCF_023864345.2 Schistocerca serialis cubense | reverse complement strand
TCGCTCTGTCCCCCTCCCTCCCTCCCTCGCTCTGTCCCCCCTCCCTCTGTACCCCTCCCTCTGTCGGCCTCACTCCCTCTGGTCGGCCTCCCTCCCCCTGTCGGCCTCACTCCCCCTGTCGGCCTCCCTCCCCCTGTCGGCCTCCCTCCCCCTGTCGGCCTCCCTCCCCCTGTCGGCCTCCCTCCCCCCTGTCGGCCTCCCTCCCCCTGTCGGCCTCCCTCCCCTGTCGGCCTCCCTCCCCCTGTCGGCCTCCCTCCCCTGTCGGCCTCCCTCCCCCCTGTCGGCCTCCCTCCCCCTGTCGGCCATCCCTCCCCCTGTCGGCCTCCCTCCCCCTGTCGGCCTCCCTCCCCCTGTCGCCTCCCTCCCCCTGTCGGCCTCCCTCCCCCTGTCGGCCTCCCTCCCCCTGTCGGCCTCCCTCCCCCTTCGGCCTCCCTCCCCCTGTCGGCCTCCCTCCCCCCTGTCGGCCTCCCTCCCCTGTCGGCCTCCCTCCCCCTGTCGGCCTCCCTCCCTCCCTCCCTCCCTCCCTCCCCTCCCTCCCGCTGTCGGCCTCCCTCCCTCCCTCCCTCCCACCCTCCCGCTGTCGGCCTCCCTCCCTCCCTCCCTCCCTCCCCCTCCCGCTGTCGGCCTCCCTCCCTCCCCTCCCTCCCCCGCTGTCGGCCTCCCTCCCTCCCTCCCTCCCGCTGTCGGCCTCCCTCCCTCCCTCCCTCCCGCTGTCGGCCTCCCTCCCTCCCTCCCCCCGCTGTCGGCCTCCCCTCCCTCCCTCCCTCCCTCCCCCCCGCTGTCGGCCTCCCTCCCTCCCTCCCTCCCTCCCCCCGCTGTCGGCCTCCCTCCCTCCCTCCCTCCCCCCGCTGTCAGCCTCCCTCCCTCCCTCCCCTCCCTCCCTCCCTCCCTCCCTCCCTCCCTCCCCCTGTCGCCTCCCCTCCCTCCCTCCCTCCTCCCTCCCCGCTGTCGGCCTCCCTCCCTCCCTCCCTCCCTCCCGCTGTCGGCCTCCCTCCCTCCCTCCCGCTGTCGGCCTCCCTCCCTCCCTCCGCTGTCGGCCTCCCCTCCCTCCCTCCCTCCCTCCCTCCCTCCCTCCCGCTGTCGGCCTCCCTCCCTCCCTCCCTCTGTCGGCCTCCCTCCCTCCCCTCCCTCGGCCCCCCTCCCTCCCTCCCTCGGCCCCCCTCCCTCCATCCCTCTCTCTCGGCCCCCCCTCCTCCCTCCCTCTCTCTCTCTCTCTCGGGGCCCCCCTCCCTCCCTCCCTCCCTCCCTCTCTCTCTCTCTCGGCCCCCCCTCCCTCCCTCTCCCTCCCTCCCTCTCTCTCTCTCTCCGGCCCCCCTCCCTCCCTCTCCCTCCCTCCCTCCCTCCCTCTCTCTCTCTCTCGGCCCCCCTCCCTCCCTCTCCCTCCCTCCCTCCCTCTCTCTCTCTCTCTCTCTCTCTCTCTCTCTTCTCTCTCTCTCTCTCTCTCTCTCTCTCTCTCTCTCTCTCTCTCTCTCTCTCTCTCCCCCCCCCCCCTCCCCTCCCCCCCCCCCCCCCCCCCACACACACACACACACACACACACACACACACACTGGTACCAGCATCTAGTGAGCAGTACAGCCATAACAAAAGCCACCTCAACACTTAATGCAAGTAGCATGCCCGTAGCAGCAAAACCATTGACAGAGCATTGTTTAAAAAATGTGAAGTAAATTGGTCACAAACTTTTTGATATTTTTGGTAACAACATCAAATAGCATCTTGTTTTCATGTAGTAGTGTAGACTGGAATGGAAAAATCTTGTCCTTGGTATTCTCTGTGTTTGATTATATGCTGAAATACGTGGACAGAGTTATAATAAATGGCCCTCCTGCAGATGCAAAATTTTAACTCTCCCTGACCTTTGCAAAATGACATGAAAGAAGATAAATATTGATACTAAGACTAGAACAAACTGTCAGAGAAATGCAGCCTGCTGCCCAAGGCATGCTATGTTACTTTGTTTAGTAAATAGTAACTGAAAGAGCAAACTGTATTTAATTTGTTATGATTTGGATGTAAACATATGAACTGTCAGATTTGTTATTAATCATGTCTCATCAGGGAATAGTGTAATAGGTCATTCTTCGTCACGCCTACATCAGGTATGTTCCTTTCTGTTTGAACACTGCTGCTGCATTATGGTTTTATTGGCTCACACACACCATGTACCTATGTGCACCGATAGTACTTTCACATAGACAATTTCAGATAGTTTTGCAGTGAAAGTTTTCAATGTGATTATATTTGAAAGTGTATCTGAAGCTAGGTTGTATTCTGCTCTCTCTTTTGACTGCTTGTTTGTTAGTAGTAGTCATTTTCTGATTTTATAGTTGTTCATAAATGACCATAACAATTCACCATGTCACAGTTGCTGGCTGAGACTTTGCATCATCTTTACTCATATAGTATCTTTGCACACTTGAAATGTTGTAACCACAACAGGAAAGGCCGTGGGTTTGCCGCAAACGAAACGCTGCGGGATCAAATTGGAGCGGCCCGTGAACAAACAAGACGGACGAACGGAAATGGAAGGACAACAGACAACCGAACAAGACACCAAGATCTACAACCAAGTATTAAGCAATGGGGTCACAAGAGATAACCTCACAAAATCAAAACAACGTCCACTCGTAAACGGGAAGTAAGCACAAGCAACGTAAACACACAATGTCTGTAAAAGAGATATCAACTGACTCAACGCGAATACCGGACTGCTTCACTGAGTGAGAGGCAGCCGCCTAAATACACAACAGGGTATGTCGCTATTGGCTGCTGGGACCATGTGCTCCACAGTGGCTCTCACACGTTAGACTCAGGGCCAGGAGCGCGCGCAGCCATGGCTTAAGGCGCGACTGCTGCAGAGACCTCTAGTGATCATAGAATTCTGTGCCGTCTGGCGCGGATTCGAAACCCTCGGTGCTCTGTACCAGATAAAATTTCTGGGTTTCAATGCATGAGTCACATATCATTAGCAGCCACATTCTGCTCATTGTGGTAATATTCATGTGTTGTTTTTAAAGTTGTCATACACACCAGTATTCCCCAACATGTAATAGGATATCTTGTTTGAACAAAACCACATTTGTTTTGGCTAAAGTTGGTGATAAACAATGGCAAATACGAGATGGAGAAAAGAAGGCAGTGTACATTCTTAGCTGTTTAAAATATATAATCATATTTATCTTTGACAAGGTGCATATAAATTCATGACTTTATGTCAGTGAAAGGTTGCTACAACCTGAAAATGTGTGTTGTGTGTTAATTCTTGTTCAATGTTCTTTCTCCTACAATGTCTTTGCTTTCAGTTGAATATGTGCCAGAATGATGGGTTTTTATTTTTGCCAATTTATTCAGGTGTATCAGTTCATGGCTGAAAATAAATCTGACACTGTGGGAAAATTACATGAAACTATAAAGCGACTGACATTTGCAAGAGATCAGCTGCAACTGGAAGTTCATAAACTGGAGGAAAAGCTCCAAGTGGAAGTAGCAGCTTCTCGTCATCATAGTGATGAGTCAGAGCGCTTGCGAAGTAAGTAGACCACTTTGACAGTCAAACCATATTACCTCTGTCTCTGTTATTATGTGTAATTGACAGGAAGGTGTAGCTCTATACTCGTGAAGGGCTTTTGAAGAGAATACACTCTTATCCCCTTAGATGGAAAGTTTGTCTATGCTGAACTAATTCCCATTCCCAGTCATAGTATGCATTAAAGTACTAGTTCTTTTGGGACAGTTTTGTGTAATACACATTTGTGGGTGAACGAATAATTTGTCATATCTACAAGGGATGAGACGAGCTTTGGATCTGATTTGATCTGGGATGTAGGAGGAGAAAATATGATAATGTTTGATGACAGCAAGGCATAAAATATGGTGAATTTGATGTATAAGAAAGTAGAGCAACAGTGACAAAATTGGTTAGGAACTGTGCAAAAAATGGTTAAGGAAGAGGTTGTTGACCTTAATACAACAAGATAGATTATGAAAATCCTGTCAGTGGAAATATGGTAAACAACCATAATAGGCATTAGGAGGGTGTTTTGGGAAGTATGTAGAAGTTGTTGGGGGGTGGGGGGAGTTAAATATGGGAAATGATTGATATAAAATGTTTTGGTTGGATTTAGGGATTGAAGCTTGTATTGGGATCATGTTGGAGTTGTAGACTGGGATCTCTGCAGCAATGCATTTATCAGATAGCTGGCATTATCAGTCCAATAGTTAATAACTACAGTTCATCAATGCAGTGGAACATAGCTTTCTCCAGGGAGAATGGTTAGATCTGGATATGTTTTGAAGTTACATGTTGTAGCCCTTGCAGCCATCATAAAATTAGTGTCACATGAAATTTTGTTGTGGAATATTGTCAAGATTATGAGATTTTTAACATGTAATTAATTACTAGCTGCAATACATCACACGTGTACACTAACTTAAAACTGGCAATATTAGGATGGCTACAGTGATCTAGCATACACCTAATCATAAAGAGTACATATATAGCAGAGGTATATGGGTCTTTGAAGTACAGACTCGTCTGTGTACACAGGTTTATGCCTTCAGAAAGCTCTAATAACTCAAAGTTTTATCGCTATTTGCACTGGATGTGTGTGTGTATCACACAGACCCTGTGCATCGAAGGCATTAATATTGAAAGCTGGTTCACTTATAATAGAAAGCAGGACAGGTCATAATGTGTTGTATAGAAACTCAGCCTGTACTGATGAGGTGTGTTTAACTACGTCTTGTGGACGAAATGTGGTTCATTATTTCTTTCTAGCTGTTTCTTTACTAACCAAAGTTGGTTACATACCATCTTTAGATTTTGAAGTTAGAAATGCCACAGCCCTGTACATAAAACTGCATAGTAAATATTACTATGTGTAATGTTCGTAGTGACCCACTATATATCATTTTCCGTAATATTGATAAATAAAGGATAATATGAGTAACTATATCGAGGCTGTGAAAAAGCACTATGTACACTCCTGGAAATGGAAAAAAGAACACATTGACACCGGTGTGTCAGACCCACCATACTTGCTCCGGACACTGCGAGAGGGCTGTACAAGCAATGATCACACGCACGGCACAGCGGACACACCAGGAACCGCGGTATTGGCCGTCGAATGGCGCTAGCTGCGCAGCATTTGTGCACCGCCGCCGTCAGTGTCAGCCAGTTTGCCGTGGCATACGGAGCTGCATCGCAGTCTTTAACACTGGTAGCATGCCGCGACAGCGTGGACGTGAACCGTATGTGCAGTTGACGGACTTTGAGTGAGGGCGTATAGTGGGCATGCGGGAGGCCGGGTGGACGTACCGCCGAATTGCTCAACACGTGGGGCGTGAGGTCTCCACAGTACATCGATGTTGTCGCCAGTGGTCGGCGGAAGGTGCACGTGCCCATCGACCTGGGACCGGACCGCAGCGACGCATGGATGCACGCCAAGACCGTAGGATCCTACGCAGTGCCGTAGGGGACCGCACCGCCACTTCCCAGCAAATTAGGGACACTGTTGCTCCTGGGGTATCGGCGAGGACCATTCGCAACCGTCTCCATGAAGCTGGGCTATGGTCCCGCACACCGTTAGGCCGTCTTCCGCTCACGCCCCAACATCGTGCAGCCCGCCTCCAGTGGTGTCGCGACAGGCGTGAATGGAGGGACGAATGGAGACGTGTCATCTTCAGCGATGAGAGTCGCTTCTGCCTTGGTGCCAATGATGGTCGTATGCGTGTTTGGCGCCGTGCAGGTGAGCGCCACAATCAGGACTGCGTACGACCGAGGCACACAGGGCCAACACCCGGCATCATGGTGTGGGGAGCGATCTCCTACACTGGCCGTACACCACTGGTGATCATCGAGGGGACACTGAATAGTGCACGGTACATCCAAACCGTCATCGAACCCATCGTTCTACTATTCCTAGACCGGCAAGGGAACTTGCTGTTCCAACAGGACAATGCACGTCCGCATGTATCCCGTGCCACCCAACGTGCTCTAGAAGGTGTAAGTCAACTACCCTGGCCAGCAAGATCTCCGGATCTGTCCCCCATTGAGCATGTTTGGGACTGGATGAAGCGTCGTCTCACGCGGTCTGCACGTCCAGCACGAACGCTGGTCCAACTGAGGCGCCAGGTGGAAATGGCATGGCAAGCCGTTCCACAGGACTACATCCAGCATCTCTACGATCGTCTCCATGGGAGAATAGCAGCCTGCATTGCTGCGAAAGGTGGATATACACTGTACTAGTGCCGACATTGTGCATGCTCTGTTGCCTGTGTCTATGTGCCTGTGGTTCTGTCAGTGTGATCATGTGATGTATCTGACCCCAGGAATGTGTCAATAAAGTTTCCCCTTCCTGGGACAATGAATTCACGGTGTTCTTATTTCAATTTCCAGGAGTGTATATTTCTTCATTTTCATTTTTCACTTTGTCATATGTGTTTACTTATTTATGTTAAGCATTCAGAACAACTTGATGAATGAGAGTTATAAATAGGCCATTCTGTAATACCATACAGTAAAAAAAAGTAAATTCGAAGAATAAAATAAAGACAGTTCTAATCTCTCTATGAAAAAGAAGTCAGTAAACTTAGCATTTTTTCAAGTTGTATTATTTTTGTTTCAGAGCAACTTGTGGAAGTGCAGCAGTGTGTGAAGCAAGGACATAATGAGGCAGAAAAAATGAAGGATAGGCTGAATGCTCTTCAGGCTGAATTAGATGCACGTATAAATAGTGCAGAACTAATGTCTGACAATAAAGATAAAGAGGAAGTTCAGCAGCTATCCAACCGATGCATGATCCTGGAAGCTGAAAATCTCAGGTCAATAAGTCCATGAGGTGTCATGATGGTAACATACTAAACTTGCTTTCAGGAGAGTATATAGCTGACTTCTGTATCTGTTTGGAGCCTATGCTCCATCTCTAATGACATTAATCATTCACAAGCCATTAATCCTTCCTCCCTCCCTCCCTCCCTCCCTCCCTCCCTCCCTCCCTCCCTCCCTCCCTCCCTCACCTTCATGTATCTCATGTAATGGACTTTGGTAATGTGGAAAGAAGTCAAGGCTGTTAATACAACAAAATGATTTAATATTATAAAATGTTATTGTGTTGCAGTGCTAGTGTTAATTATAAAGTAACCAGAAATATTATACTGAGAGTCACTATGAAAGAGAATAATTTGCAATACAGAATTTCTTTAATTTTAACTCGGCAATTTTACCCATGTAAGATACTTAACATACAATGGTTGTTTGGTACAGGCATGAGTAGACATGTATTTGACTTATTTGTGCACTGATAGATGTTAATGCCTTCAAGTCTTTGTAGAGGTTCTTCTTGATTCTATATTTCATTCATGATATTACACTAATTTTTGAGGAAAGAGCAATGTTGGTAACAACAAACGAAGTTTAATGAATATATATGTGGGGGTACAAATAGGCCTAGATGATGTCAGTAATACACCATTTTATTTCCCAAGTTTATACACAGGGCACTTACAACTAGCTGTCCAGCACTGTTGCCAATGAGGTACAGATTGGTCTTCCTGCAGATAGTCTGCCATAGTACCAGGTACATACCTGCCCTAATGTTGCCAGTTCCCCAGTGTGGAGTATGTGATGTTCAGTTCACCATATATGTTTGTGAAATAATTGTCAAGACACACAGTTTTTTTTTGCAGAGATCTCTGCAGATGTTCTTAGAATGTACTTAGAATGTATGATCCGTGTAAGATACTTTCCTTAAGAAAAAATATTTCTGTAACTCCTTAGTCAGTGGAAACTTGCACTGGAAACTATTTCCTTCATTTTTCGAATGTAGCTGAACTAAAGTATTTCATTAATTATAGTGGGAGTTTTTCAGTTACATTATTGTTCTATTCATAATCCCAAAAATTTATTCTGCCTACTTCTTGTGTGTCACTGTTTGAGCAGACTATTTTATAGCTTATGGAATTACTTGAGAAACAATGAATTGTATGTACTAAATTTTGTCACAGTTTTGATCTGAACTATCTGTTGTTTTCAAACTTTCCACTAGCTGCCACTCCAGTAAGAGGCCTGGTACTACATTTTAGTCTTGTACTCGAATCATCAGCAGCAAAAAGAAAAAAAAATTTCTCTTATGACAATGCAAATGGAATGGCAGCTTTAAACTTGCTGCTCAGATGTGTAGCTCTCAAGGAAAGTATACAACGAAGATTCACTGGGATGCAGATGCAGGGGCAGAGATGGGGGTGATCCAAACAAAAGTATGTTCACTGTTTGTAATTCAATAATTTCAAAAGAAAGCTACTATCTCAAGCAGAAGTTTAGTGTAACTTTTAAATTTTTCGTGAGTAGGCACTTCGCACTACATTTATGGTAGAGGTGGTGTGGTGTACCAGTACAGTGGAAGACCATCAAGTAGTAACAATGACTGAGGTGAGGTTACCATTTATGGAACTCGGGCTGTATTGAAGTCATATTGGAAGTACGAGAACAGTCACGAGATGTAACGGTAATGGCAGAGTAACTTTGGAAGACATCAAATAATTGCCCACATTGGTGAAAATTTCAAAGTTGACAGAAGTGTTAAGGATATGCAGAAGGCAAGATCCAGCTAAACTTCCTCACTCATCCCCTCTTCCCTGTTGAATCGCAACTCTTTTTGTATGTGCATGGCGAGCATGCCATTGTTGTACTTTTTCCTTTCCTGTGCCATTTTTTAAATAGAAAAGTGCAAGCAATGGAGGGAATGTTGCCCACTACTGACAAGGAAGACTTCCATTGTAACCCCCTCAGATTTTGTGGTAAGATGGTGCAGTGGATAGCCCATCAAACACTGAACACAAAGCAAGCATGAAAACAGGAAGAAGGTGTACTGAATTGTGGGGGAAAAAAAGCAAAATAGAAACAGTGAACAGTCCAAGCCTCAGAATTTTAATATGGAGGGAAAAGGGATTGCCGCGCTGTCACGGTTAAGTGGTCACAGTGCTGGACTGTAAAGTGTACAAGTCATTTTCAAACCTTCTTCGGGCCATTTTTCTATTTCCACAATATTATGAACTGTCCATCCCATCATTGAAATGTTTGTTCTCTTTCCATAGTCTTGGTAGTTGTCATACTATACATTGGTTATAGAATATGAGCCCTGTGGTAAGAATATGTTATTGTTGCAAGCAAACTTAATGCATAGTGAGAGCAGGTGAGATACCTCATACTTGGCTCATAAAAATGAAAACAACAAACAAACAGGTGTGAACTATGTTACAATAAAGGAATTCAAGAGTCAAAACTTCCAAAAGGGAACACAACTTCAAAAACACTAAAAACATATGTTTTGACAGAGCACAGGTAAACTGTGTGATTGTGAAACAGTTGCATTAATTTGTTGCAGCTTATGTGACAAACTGTTACGTTTTCATTCCCTTGGGAGTGATCACATTCACATTCATACAAACACCTAACTCTGGCAAGGAGCCATATCACACTCACTTACGAGGCATACAAGTTGTTGCGTCAGTAAGAGATTCCCTTCATATGACACACGTTCTGTCACTAATGCCGTGTATGACACACCCAACTTTTTTTCAGTTTAGGATTTGGTTCACTTGCCACCTTGTCATCAAACATTTGCAGTTCCCATTCAAAAGAGATTTCCGTTCGGCTGCTAATAGAGTAGTTCTGCAGAATCTGCCAGGCACTTTATTGTGAATTGCAGAGTAATCACGTAGATGTAGAATCGACTGTCATTTTAGGTCCCTTTCTTACACCTTGCTGTTGCAAAACGATGTTACATCAAAATATTGACACAAACTTGAATGCAACAAAAAAGGAAAAAAAGGCACGAGGGAGGTTTGAACACGGCTCACCCGCCTGATAGTCCATCACCGTGACCACTTACCCACGATGCAGCTGCTCTGTCGAGCCCTCTTTATTGCATTTCGTGCCCTTGGACCATTCACTGTTTCTATTTTGCTTTTTTTTTTCAAAATTCGTTAGACCCCCTTCCTGTTTTCATGCTTGATCTGTGTTCAGTTTTTGGTGGGCTGTCCACTGAGCCCTCTTACCACTAAATCTGAGGGGGGTGTGATGGGGAGCTTCCCTTGTCAGTATGGTAGCCAGTCCATATGAGTGAGTTGGAAGGTACCCATACAGTTGCAAGCCCCGTGACTATGCAGGGAATGCAGTATTGATGCCCGTGGTATTGCCTCTCGGGATCATGATGAGTAATAGGTGCCTGTCCATTTGGGGCCACTGAGATTGTTATGGCTTGGTGGTGGCCATGAAGTAGAGCCATTGTTTGGACTGTGCACCATCATGGTATATATCACATTCAGTCAAATCTGAAGTTACCATCCAGTATGCATGAGGCTCTGGCAATCTCTTCAGACTAACCTGACTGATTCAGTGCAGACCATTACGATCCCAAGAACTTTCCCTCCATGGCCACTCCAGGAGACAAAAGCAAAATCAAGCAAACTGCAGAAACCTATTCCCCTCAGTGCCTTGTTTGCACCTGGACTGATGGAGGGTCCGTTCTATCTACTAAACCTATGCATTGGGAGAAAACTACTCCCTCAGTAAACTATGAAGTGCTTGTCTTAAATTGAAACGACAAATCCTGCCCAGTCCTGTTACCCTCTTGCAAGAAATTTGGTGACCTATCTGTTGCTGTAGCACCCCATAAGAGCCTGAACATGGCACAGGGTTTAATTTTTACCCAGGACTTACACTGTAGGGGAATGAGGAATTGTGCAAAAACTTGGATTAGCAAGGAGGCGCACTTTATATCATGTACTTAGAGTCCTGCCAGACAACTATGTTGTCACTAGAGAATTCATCCTCACTATTGAGAGGGTATTGACTTCCTAAGAATGCTAATATCTGGTATACTGTAGTTATGCAAAACCACGTTTCCCACCCTCGATGCAGTGCTTTAACCCGCTAAGTGGGTAGTTTGTGCACGTGCGCCTCTTCCGCAGTGGGTAAGATGCACCAGCATGTCGTGGTGGTGCTGCGTACTGTTCTTGCGCATAAAAGTTTTCCTTCACGTTTTCGTTGTTGAATTTAAATTGATATTGGATGGAAATGAATAAAATATATTGCAGAAGTTAACAAAACTATATTTTTACAATATTACAAGTCATTTTCAGTGTGAAACGCTTCAAAACAAGGTGCTGCACACAACAAAATTTCATATTCTGCGCACCGGTATGAAGTCTCTTTGCGAAGGCCTTTTCTCGTGCACACTACACACCTCCTTGTTGGTCTTTCCTTCATTGTGGGTGGCAGAAGGTCTGGAAAATGCCTGGCTGTAAGGTGCGTTGCTTTCGGTGTTCGAGGTGGGTGTCCTGTCCTACTGATGTCCCTTGTTGTGGTGAAGATATGGTCAGCTGTTCGCCAAGACTAATTGTGAAGCTCATTCTACTTTGTTCGCCACCATGCTTCTTGTACAGAATGTATGCATTGAAGCATGCAATGTCCTACAAGTGACGGAAATGATTCTGATAATATTTTTTCAGTCTGCATCCTGGCCATCTGGTAGCTTTGTAACAGAATCGCATGCGCCCCCCCCCCCCCCCCCCCCCCATATTCTTGTTATAGTCAGCAAAAACATGCGGCTTTTGAAGGGTTCCCTTCTTCGAGTTTACATTTAAAAATGTATTGTCACAGAAGGTGCTGACCATAACAACGTCTCTTTTGTCCTTCCATTTCCTTGCCATCTGCTTGCGTCTGTACCCTGTTATATACTCTCCTTTCTTCAGTTTTTCCTTTTTTACGAAGTCAGCGAACCCCTTCCTGTCTTGCCACATTGTGCCGACAATGTTGGTGTTAGTGCTGGTTAGTTTATCCACCAAATCTGGACTGGTGTACCAGTTGTCAAGATAAATTCAGTGGTCTTTCCTGAGTAGATCGCGTTCAAGCTCCAGAACAATTCGAGAGGTTATCTTTTCATCTGGATAGTGTCTACCACAATTAGTGTCCTATCAGTGTGAACAATATAGTCCCATACGTACCTGGAGCTGCTGTCACAGAGTTCGTACAATTTTATGCCAAATCTGCTACGCTTTGATGCAATATATTGCCTCCCTCCAAGCCTTCATTTCTGTAGCAACGACAATTCATCAGTGGTGATGTTCCTTTCTGGTGCGTATACTGATCTGAATTTACGCCGCCGATGCTCCGTAATGGGGTGAATTTTGAACAGTTTTCTGATGACAGTGCCTAGTGGGTCATACAAGGTATTGTCAGCAAAAGTGGAGGAATTTTAATAAGAGATGAAACTGCTTTTCACTCATCAGTTTCCTGAATAAGTCATGTGTAGTGTCCTGCCAACTGCAAACTCTGGGGTGTACTGGTAAATTGGAATGAGAAGCTAGGAACTGTTCTGCATATAAGTTTGTCTGTTTAGCTATTATTGTGCACAAAGCATCATCCACAAAACACCTCATCACATCACATTGTTTCAGAGGCACAACTATAACACTACTACCACTGAACAATTATTGATTACAAACTGAACTAGCATGCACAAATGCTCTAGGTACCGTCTTCTGCAGTAGTGTCTTGTTGTCAGATGTTTCTGAATTGCAGTCACTTTCACTAGCCTCAGCATCCGTGTCTTGAAAAACTTTCAGAACTGTCACTGAAATTATCATCACTTTCTAGAAGCAGCTGCTCCTCCTAGAGAAGCTATTACATACAACAGTGTCTTCATTCGTTTTGCAGCATTTCAGCTCTACTGGTAGCAATCTTTGTCTATTCAACATATGTCAATGGTGTTGCACTGATAAATAGTCATTGGACAGTAACTGTTGTTGGTATTGGGATATCTATGGAAGACTGGAATTTATTTAAAAATTTGACCAGAGGTTGTACTGGTCAGCATGGATTATTGGTGTGGTATTTTGATGCAGGTTACTTACGAAGTTCATATTCTTGTGTGGAGTTTAAAGAGTGTGCAGTGCCATGTTATAATCTCGGTTGTTTTAACAAATATTCTTTGTCATTGTTTCAGGTTAAGAGCGGAATGTGTGAAGTTGAACAAACAGTGCAGTGACCAAATTCAAATTCAGGAAGAATTGGAAGCACTGAAATCACATTTGTCAAGTCATCCTATTGGTAACTCCTTAGAAGAAGTGGATGAACTTAAGAACCAGAGGTCAAAAATGACTGAGAAGGTAGTAGTTCTTTTGTGATAATTGTTATGTGATATCTTTAGTAACATAGAAAGCCTAAAGGCTTCCAGAAAATAAGGACTGCTACTGTAAAATATTTTCTTTCAACAGTCTCATATTTTAGACATGTAGAATTGTAATTCTTGTCAGTACATAAAAAATTAATGTTATTCCTCAAAAGACAACTGCTGAAATATGCTGACTGAACTGATTCATTTGTAACGTTTTCAAAAGGAAACTTAAGGTTTTGTTTTCTTGGAACCCAATTTTAATTAGTTACTTTTGATTTATAGTTATAGTATCATTTGAAAGTTTAAAAAATTGTGGAGTATGAATTACATTGTGCAGTGACAGAGCTGTGCAAAATAGTGAATCTAGTTACCTTTAGTTAACAAATGGCTCATAACAATAGGGGCTGTATATGAATAAGCAAGAGTGGCTGTAATAGTTTATCCCCCACTCATGCTGAATGCAGCAATGTAGTGCCCAAGAAACTGGACTCCAAATTATATCCCTGTGTAGCCAACCAGAATAAGTTTAATTTGCCAGATTGATTCCATAGAATAAGCATACCCAGTTTGTCCCCCCCCCCATCTTTGTGCAGTCTGTGTCCATACTCAGTTTCTAATTGTGTTGGTGGAGGATTGTTAAACTACTAAACTCCATCCTTTCCCCACCAATATATGCAGTAGTTAAAAATATGTACAAACTCTCTTGTTATAGTTGGTTTAACCTTTGAAACCATGCTAGATAAAACTGGTTGTTTAAGCCAGTGTGAGTGAAGGTTTCTAAGGAGTGAGATAATGCAAGAGGGCCTTCAGAGACAGCATAGTCCTCAGTCTATTAGCCGTATTGTCATATTATAAACAAAACAAAACAAAATCGAAATGTAATGAGTAGGCACCCAAATCACAAAGCAAGCTTAATAAATCTATTTTTATAGCAAATAATATAAATAAAACCTATAGAAATCCACTATATTCTGGTGTGGTGTTAAACTAAATTCCTTGTTCCATTTTCTAAAAGTTAATTGAACATGATTGCATCACTTTTCAGTTCTGCTAAGTTTATTGTTTCTGCTGTGATGTTCCATGGAGACTATTCTTTGGTCAGCTTCACAATGTATAGCAAAAGTTGAGTAGCTCATTACAAAATTCAGAATAAGCTACAGTTCGCAAGATGGTTTGTAGTGCGACACCTTGACACCTGTCTGCATAATGTACACTATGTGATCAAAAGTACCCGGACACCTGGCTGAAAATGAGTTAAAAGTTTGTGGTGCCCTCCATCAGTAATGCTGGAATTCAATATGGTGCTGGGCCACCTCTAGCCTCAGTGACGGAGGCATACGTTTAATCAGGTGCTGGAAGGTTTCCTGGTGAATGGCAGTCCATTCTTCATGGAGTGCTGCACCAAGGAGAGGTATTGATGTCAGTTGGTGAGGCCTGGCACGAAATCGGCATTCTAAATCATCCCAAAGGTGTTCCTATAGGATTCAGGTCAGGACTCCGTGCAGGCCAGTCCATTACAGGGATGTTATTGTCGCGTAACCATTCCGCCACAGGCTGTGCATTATCAACGGGTGCTTCATCATGTTGAAAGACACAGTCACCATCCCCAAATTGCACAGTGGGAATTGAGAAGGTGCTTAAAACATCAATGTAGGCCTGTGCTGTGATAGTGCCATGGAAAACAACAAGGCGTACAAGGCCTCTCCATGAAAAACACAACCACACCATAACACCACCGCCTCCAAATTTTACTGTTGGAACTACACCCGCTGGCAGATGACATTCACTGGGCACTTGCCATACCCCCAACCTGTCATCTGATTGCCACATTGTGTTCCGTGATTCGTCACCACACACAACGTTTTTCCACTGTTTAATCGTCCAGTGTTTACAGCAATCAAGGCATTGCTTGGCATTTACCGGTGTGATGTGTGGCTTATGTGCAGCCGCTTGACCGTGAAATCAAAGTTTTCGCACCTCCCGCCTAACTGTCATAGTACTTGTAGTGGATCCTGATGCAGTTTGGAATTCCTGTGTGATGGTCTGGATAGATGTCTGTCTATTACACATTATGACCCTCTTCAACTGTCAACAGTCTCTGTCAGCCACCAGATGAGTTCGGCCTGTATGCTTGTGTGCTGTACATGTCCCTTCATGTTTCCACTTCACTATCACATAGGAAACAGTGGACATATGGATGTTTAGGAATGTGGAAATCTCGCATACAGATGTATGACACAAGTGACACTCAATCACCTGACTACATTAGAAGTCCATGAGTTCCACGGAACGCCCCATTCTGCTCTCTCACGATGTCTAATGACTACTGAGGTAACTGATACGGAGTTCCTGGCTGCACCTAATGTGAAAAACGTATGTTTTTGGGGGTGTCCGGATACTTTGGGTCACATCGTGTATATGAAACATTGAGACTTTCGTAGTCCTGTGAATGGGAAACGTTGGCACATAAATTGTACAGTCTGTATAATTTTGTCAAATGACGGTCAACTGTTTTTAAAATTGACGTATGTGGGGAGGAAGAGTAGGCACTTTTATGATGGAGTAAAAAAATTGCTTACACCCTGACTCACAAAATGATAATTTCGTCAAAAGGTTACTCGAACTATACTTTGTAATTGGATAGATAAAAAATTACTCACCAATCAGCAGCAGGAGAACACAAACATAAAAGGTATTATAGTTTACATGCTTTTGGAGCCAGTGTCTCTCCTTCCTGGCAGAAGGGTTGAAAAGGAAGGTAGAGGAGTGAAGGAAAAGGACTGGTGATGCTTAGGAAAAAGGGTAGAATTTGAAAAAGTCATTCAGAACACCAGGTCAGGAGAGACTTAACGGACAAGATGAGAAGGAAAGACCTTACTAGTCCTTTTCCTTCACCCCTCTTCCTTTCCCCTAAACACTTCTGCCAGAGGAAGGAACCACTGGCTCCAAAAGCAAGCAAACTTTAACTTTTATTTGTGTGCTCTCCTGCCACCACTTGGAGAGTAGATTTTTTTATCCATCAAATTACATTATCTTTTCAAGAACTGATTATTTTCATTGATATGGAACTATACTTAGATTGAGCATAAAGTTAGTAGGAAAATATATGGCTTCAGAAGTGTCTTTAATAATGGAAAAAGTTGAAATATTGGCAAGAAACATTTAAAAGTTAAGCATGAAATAAAGATTTTTTACATTTTGTAGCGTTAATATAACTATAGTCTGCAGTGTACTATTTACTCGAAGGCTTTTTGCATAATCAACTGTATTCTAACATGAATGTAACATATTAAAATATTTAATTAAAATGTTTCTTTTTTGCTTTCTAGGTGAATTGTCTTGAGGAAGAACTTGTGCTTGTGAAAGAGAGGTATGCAAAATGCAATGATGAACAAACTCGTCTGATAAAAGAACTTGAAATACTGAAACAAGACGGTGGTAGTTTGCTTAATCAGACATATGCTGTGAGTAATTTGCCTAATTTTGCTTGTTCTTAAGTTAACATTGAAGTTAATTTATCATTTTGGTAATACTCGCACTGATGTGTGTGACATATCTTGTTAATGCTGGAATTCTACTCATTTTTAACACCTTTTTTGATTTTATATTCATTTGCTGTAAGTTATTTCGATTCTTGTCCGTTACAAGTCAGAAATATTTTCACTGGGAAAGCTTAACAGTCTTCATGTGTTTTCTACAGAATACTCTTGATACTAATACATGTGTAGAAAGTGTATTTTGTAGTGATACAGTATGTAAAACTAGACACACCAGTGGATTACTTCAAAAAATGGGCCACAGGCATCTTCATTTGAACTATCATAATTGACTTCATTTTATCTATCATAATTGACTTCATTTTATCTGCTCCTCCCAATCCACTCCCACCACTTGTATTTTGCTATGAAGTGTAAGTGCTTGTAGGTGGGTCTTTTGTGAAATCCTGAAATAAGTCGTCGTCATGCACTTCTTACAGACGAATAAAATATTATGTATGTAAAGGGCTGGAAGTTGTAATGATAGAGCATTTACATGTGTAGGAAAATCAGGATAAAAATTCCACGTGTTGGAAGTTCAATTGATTTACGAAAGCCATTGCCAGTGGCCAAGATTGATGCCATTGTGCAGTTTGCGCCATACTCTGACTCAAACATTAAACTTAAAGCACATGGGTTGAGTTAGAAGAGTTATTGTACAACTTATTTACAGTCTTATATGGGCCATTGAGGTGAGGGGTGTCTTGCAGTTAGACTTCACAGAGGCACTCCAGTGCATTTGTCACTCTCATACCCCATGAAGTATTTAATTTCCTCCTCTCTGTCACATTTTCTGGCTTTTTACACTTTATGGTATTCATGACTGCCCATACTTAATTAATATCCTCTATTCTATCTGCTCCCCCCAATCCATAAGCATATGTTTACAAAACAAAATGCACACAAATGCAACAACATACCAGTGCACTTGAGTCTTTGGTGCCAAGCCATTTATTGGTGCCAAAATGGCCTAAGATACATGCCACCTAGTGCAACGTAGTAGTCAGCCATGGACCTAGCATCGTAGAACAGAGAAAGGCATATGTTTGTCTGCTAGCTTAAATTGAAAAGTTGATGTAGTGCAGAAGCTTTTAACATGGCAGTTTTAGGTGGGGGTTGTACTGAATTGTGGTTGCATCAAATACTGCTAGACGTCAGACCTGAACTACCTCATTTACAACACACTACCCACCTCAGCAAGCAGCTGTGCAGTATCCATTCGTATACGCGTTGTTTTCTTTCCTTATGTTGAAATGAGTGAAAAGACTAAGGCTGGTCGATCTTTGATTTCAATTATGACCCTCACAACACCAGAAGGAATCGGCAATCCCTGTGACCACGTCAGTTCTGCTTATGCAGAACACGAGTTTAAGCTGCTGCCATGGCAGAGGGAGGTGAGGATTGTTTCCCCACACCGTTCCTCATCTGTTTGGTGGTCAAAATTTTAGTTTGTATGTGCCTGCAGCCATTTGCCAGTATATAGTTTCCACTCACTGCACTATAGCAACTGGAAAACAGAACCTGTTAGCATATTTTGACCGCTCCGAATTTCTTCTTGTAATGTGTGAATAGTTATTTTCAGTTCTTCTGCTATTCTAAGCTCTTTGTCAGCTCTATATATAGTGTCGTCAAGTATGGGTAGCATAGCTTTGAGTGCCCACACAAGATTAGAATTAATATGCTGCAGATTATGTAAGAATAAAATTGGGCTGGGAAAAATATAATAATATCAAGAAACACTTTAGATCAGAGATCCTTTCGGTTTATCAACAGCAAAATAATGCTGCTCCTCAACAAAATGATCATTTGTTGAAAGCTTCTGTACAGGAAAAAGAGTTTCAGAAAATAAACTGTTGAAGTTTTTGCAAAAGCAAACATTCCAGTCAAAAAGTTCCCCAATCATCGCTCTTTTTAACAGTCCATTTCAAAACTCTAAGGCTTTGTCTTCACACATGTAGCATGACAAGCTTTTAAATTTGTGCAGCATTTTACAAACAACAAATGTCAGGTGCTGATTACATGTAATATTTTCAGTTACAAAAATATTTTAGCCCCCTCACAGTGACATCAGTGGTGTGATGTAGTTGAAGAACTATGTAAAAAATCCCATATTTTTTGTTTTTTTAACATATAGCACATCAGATGGAGAAGACAAGTAAGAAAATTAAATGAACAGAGGAAGAATTATACTATTCAATAATATGAGGAGATATTAATTTTTTTGTTGCAGCAAAGAAGTGACTATCAAATAATGAATGGCAATAAGAAATTCCAACCCAGTATATTTTGAATATATCATCTAGGATTCTTGATACCCAACCACACTTACCATGGTGATAAGAGAGGAGGAGCAACAGCAGTTGTTGTTGTTGTTGTTGTTGTTGTTGTTGTAGGTGGTAGGTTGTACTGGTGGTAGTTGTAGGAGGGAGAGGAGAAAAAGTAAGGAATAATTGATATCTTATGAGCATGAGTAAATACGAAGTTTGACATAAAAAATAAATTAAAAAAAAAGAGCAAACCACTCCCTCATCCCCTCTTGAACCAGAAAATAAAGTTAGCAGATGAGCAGTGTTAAATGCTAGATTGTCATGTTTCTTACATGGGAGGAAGATGGGGGAATGTGCAGTGAGGCACAAGTTAGAAATGCAGTTGCTTTCTCACCTTTTTTGATTGAGTGTGGAAAGGAAGAGGAGGGAAAAGGGGGGGGGGGGGTGAGAGAGAGAGAGAGAGAGAGAGAGAGAGAGGGAGAGAGAGAGAGAGAGAGAGAGAGAGAGAGAGAGAGATAGAGAGAGATGCTCTACAAGGAAAACTTTCACTGGAAGCTGGACATAGAAGAGTCATTGGCTTCAACTGACAATGGCTCAAGAAATACACAAAGTGCTTGAACTTTAAAAAAGAAGCTACTGCTCGAACTGAAGAGGAATCATCTCATTAGAGATTTAAAATAGCTGCAGAAGTAAATAAATAGCATATCATCTGATAGAGATGGATGAAACAGAAAGTGGTGCAAAACTGAAAGAAATGAAGAAGTATGCTCATCAGGCAATGGAAATCGATGTGAGGCTGCAGAAGTAAATAAATAGCATATCATCTGATAGAGATGGATGAAACAGAAAGTGATGCAAAACTGAAAGAAATGAAGAAGTATGCTCATCAGGCAATGGAAATCGATGTGAGAACAACAGATATTGATATAACCAAAATACATGGTTCAAGAGGAAATTCCCTTGCTTGTAGGGAAGGTAATCAACATAAATTTGTCTGGTATGCTTACAATAGTATCAGCAATAGCTGATCATTGTCTAGACATTCAAGAAGACAGTAAGGAGTTTTACTTCACTGTATAGATATACTCTGAATTTTCTGCTACACAGAGCAGTATCTGGGGTGTGTGTTCCACAGTGGAAAGTATTTGTATCTAACCTGATAGTATCAGAACATAGCTGTCCCACAGAGGATACCTAGCTCCTGACAAACTTATGATTTGTTCTTTATTTAGTCAAATTAATGACTAACACACAATCCAGGATAAGTATGAAAGAAATGCAAACAGTTGAAAAGATGGTGATACTGTTGATACAGTTAATAAAGGATACAAATGAAATAGTAAGAAAGTCTCCAGCCACTAATTTACATTTTCATCAACTGTTTTTATGCAATGGCAGTATATATGGAAAATTCGCATTTGGTATTTTTCAAGATAAATGAAAATGAACTGTAATGTCATAATTTTCCATATTTGTATTAAATGATTGCAATAATAACATTGAATGGTTGCCAAAATAAAATTGTGGAAAACAGTTGTTGCATAGAGAACTATTACAAAGTATCTATTAATTTAGTCACACATAAGATTTGTGTGTGTCATAAACAATGAAATGGATATATCATTCTGATGTTACTGTCCTGTTAAAAGGTGTATTCACTAAAAAAAATATTGGTTGCAAACCGTGAAATGTATGCACAAAAAATTAATCGAAGTGTGGAAAGCTTCCGTACTTTAACATGTTGAAATGTAAAATCAGAATGTTAAACCACTTTTGCACAGAAAGAGTTATGATTGTTACCTGGAAAGCTCTGAAGTGCTTAAGAGATATGAGCTACAAGAGACATGAATTTATCATCATGAATTGCATAGGACAGTTCTTGGCAGTAATGTTACTACAGGAAGGAGGAGAGTGTTGGACAAATTGTGATACTTTTTGGTGTTTCAAGAAATTATTACTGTTTCTAAGCTAAGTCCTGTTATATGATTGTTGGCAAAAGCAGAAACTGGAGTTGAAGTGACTAATGGGTAGCTGTTTAAGGAGTATATCTTTTGTATGCATATCTTTTCTTTTCTGTTCTTTTATTTCCCGTTTCTGCTTTCCAACTTGCCTCTTAATATTTTTTCGTGCTTTAGTACAGCTTTATTTGCTTGCATTTTCTTTTGTGTTTGTGTATATGTAAGTGTTCTCTTTTGTTAATTATTTTCTTGTTAATGTTTTATTTTTATTTCAGTATTTCTCTCATTTCTGTTGCCATTTGCAGGTGCCTGTTCACTTATTTGTTTCCATGGCCTTCGCTGTTATGGCTATTGTGATGGTCATTAACCAGTTGGTGTGACCACAGTTATTAGACCCTTCATCCTATCCTAAATAATCCATTATCTTTATCACCATTACAGCAATACTCTAGGCCAGCTTCTAGCTTAAGTCTGCCAGTCCACATTGAAGGTAAAATTTTATTTATTGACCATGGCGTTCTTATGTAACTGCCAATGTGTGATGACATCCCATTATTTCCCATATAAACTGAATGCTATTTGCGTGCCTTCTTCACATAACAAGTGGTGTGGACGTCTAAAGTGCTTGGGTACCTGTATCTTTATTCTTCAAATAGCTTTCCTTACAATCAAGCTTTTAATATATTGCATTATAAAACAGTGTTTTTGGCTTGTTAGATAGTTATTTGTAGATCAGCAGTATTTGGATATATATTAGTGTAATTTGAGTAGTACTTACTTAACAGAAACTAAAGTTATTGAGTCTCCAACTCTATTCAACAGTATCTATTTCCCTACCAGAAAAACATACTTTTATGTGGACACATTAGATGTTTCTGATAACAGTTCAGCTACCAATATTTTATACTTATTGCTGAATGTATTGTGGAAGCTGGTTATTTCCCCATTATATGGAGTTAATTCGTGGTTTACTGTAAAGTACCAAATCTGATCAGTCTCGGCAGTCACTTGCGGCAAAACACTGCTTGACAGAAAGAAATATCTCTGGGTGATTACACATGGTCATATACCACAGTTTTCTCGTTGATACATTATGCTAATCGGAAGTGTGGGTGGTCCTACACAGCATAAGGGGTGTGGTCATTAAAGACAGTGTCCCATAAATTTTCAAAAATATCTACAGACAAGTGCCAACATTACTTTATGTGCAAAATGTTTTAAGCATTCTGTCACACGTCTTACCAGAATACTGGTTAAAGATATCTTTTTGTCCGTTTACATTTGTTCACAGTATGGGAATTGGATATACCAATGAAAATACATTGAAGAGCCAAAGAAACTGGTAAACCTGCCTAATATTGTGTAGGGCCCTGTGAACACACAGAAGTGCCACAATACGACGTGGCGTGGACTCGGCGCATGTCTGAAGTAGTGCTGGAGGGAATTGACACTATGAATCCTGCTGCAGGGCTGTCCAAAAATCTGTAAGAGTACGAGGGAGTGGAGATCTCTTCTGAACAGCACAATACAAGGCATCCCAGATATGCTCAATAATGTTCATGTCTGGGGAGTTTGGTGGCCAGCGGAAGTAGCAGAAGAGTGTTCCTGGAGCTATTCTGGATGTGTGGGGTGTCACAGTGTTCTGCTGGAATAGCCCAAGTCCATCGGAATACACAATGGACATGAATGGATTCAGGTGTTCATACAGGATGCTTAAGTATGTCACCTGTCAGAGTCATATTTTGGTGTATCAGGGGTCCCATATCGCTCCAACTGCACACGCCCCACACTGTTACAGAGCCTCCACCAGCTTGAACAGTCCCCTGCTAAGATGAAGGGTCCATGGCTTCATGTGGTTGTCTCCATACCTGTACACATCTATCCACTCAATACAATTTGAAACGACACTCGTGTAACCACGCAACCTGTTTCCAGTCATCAACAGTCCAATGTCGGTGTTGACAGCCCCAGGCGAAACATAAAGTTTTGTGTCATGCAGTCATCACGGGTACACAAGTGGGCTTTCAGCTCTGAAAGCTCATATTGGTGATGTTTTGTTGAATGGTTTGCACGCCAACACTTGTTGGTGGCCCAGCATTGAAATATGCAGCAATTTTTGGAAGGGTTGCACTTCTGCCATGTTGAACAATTCTCTTCAGGTGTCATTGGTTGTGTTCTTGCAGGATCTTTTTCTGGCCGCAGCGATGTCGGAGATTTGATGTTTTACCAGATTCCTGATATTCACAGTACACTTGTGAAATGGTCATATGGGAAAATCCCCACTTCTTCACTACCTTGGAGATGCTGTATCCCATCACTCATGCGCTGACTGTAACACCACATTCAAACTCACTTAAACCTTGATAACCTGCCATTGTAGCTTCATAACCGGCCATTGTAGCAGCAGCAACCGATCTAACAACAGCAACAAACATTTGTTGTCCTATATAGGGATTGCCGACTGCAGTGCTGTATTCTACCTGTTTACATATCTCTGTATTTGAACATGCCTGCCTATACCAGTTTCTTTGACACTTCATTGTATTTACAGCCGAGATATCTGCAGTGGTCTCTATAAAATTTACCTAAGTGTCTGGCCTCACAGAAGCCCTTCTGTGTGGTTATGAGTTTCTGTTTGCAAGAAATGATTAATGTGAAAGGTGGTGGTGGTGGTGGTGGTGGTGATACGTATTTCTCTACACAACACACCAGCAGTTAGGTGGTGGTGGTGGTGGTGGTGGTGGTGGTGGTGGTGGTGGTGGTGAAAATAGCTTCCTGTCTATTCAAGTTTGTAGTGCATGCCATTTCCCCTCATCCCCTGCCTAAAAAAATAGAAAAAAATATCATCATACTGATTATAAAATCATTCTGTTCAGAATGAGACTATGTTAGTACTGAGGATCTGTTGTAGTGTGTCTAAACAGTTGTTCTAAAATTGTCCATCTTAAGGAACAGAGGTAGCATTTGTTAAGGTAACTGTTACAAATGTTTTAGCATACAACCACTAATTTTAGGAAAACAATCCACAGCAACATGTTTTGGGAGTCAACCTGCTATCACCTGTATGTCTTAAGTGAATCCTGTATGAAATGCATGTCAAAAGCAGTCAAGGTCAAAGTATAAACACAAAAAAAAAATTATTTGGACATGATGTTGTTGTCTTACTTCAAAAATGGCAGCACGAGATTCCCCACTCCCCTTATCTGTGTTACGACACATCCTCCAAAGTGTTGTTTCCGTAATGGGCTAAAAACCAGTTATTTCAGCAGCCTCTCGATGCACCAGTAGTAAATATATGTATGGCAATGACAGAGTGTGCTGAGCCATTAGCCATTCCATAACATTCTAAGTATGATACATGGGTATGGAGGGAACCGCAGTATAGGTTATCTGTGCAAAACCTTTCACCATCCATAAAAAGATCTAAAAACCCATTGAAGAAGGCATTACCATTCTCACTAGTTTGTACATAAAGTACATTATCAAACAACCGGGTGAATTAATGTTTCAAGCTCCTCGGGTAAGTCAAGTTTCTTTATCCACGTGTATCATCTTGAAGTCCTCTTCTATGCCTTTCAGGGTGTGATTAGTTTCATGTACATGCTCACAACTATTGATCTGCCATGGTTGCCCAATCTAAAAGCGTCTGAGTGATCCCTGTATATTATCGAAAATTGCCTGCCTTTTATTCCTATATATTTTACATTATATGATGAACATTGTATTTTATAAATGCCTACCTGTTCAGATTTACTTATGCTATTGCCAACTTCATGTTTTAAGCTGTGTCTCATTAATTCTTTTGCTGGACATCGTAGGGCTTAAAAATGTTTAAAATTTTAGAAAGCATTCTTGTCTGGAACACAGCAATCGGTATGAAATGTTAGAAAACAATAAAGAGTCTCTATCACAATCGTGCCTGGTTTTATTGATTTTTAACATTGAAAAATATTTGCTAGTTTCTGTGAAAAATATGGTAAAGTGACAGTCTCCTTACCCATTGCTATTTTCTCTTTCTGTTCCTTCTTGCCCATGTGGTTAAGACAAATAGTTAAGAAATTCTCGACAAGACACAGTGAGCATGTAGATGATTTTAGACTGGGCAACTACAGTAGATCGGTATTTGCCAAACATATATGTGAAACTAGTCACCACCTGTGAGGCAGCTTAAAAAGAGGTGATGCATATGGGTAAGAAAGGAAAGAAAATTGACGTGCTTGAGGAGCTGGGAATAGCAATCCTTGGGCTTAAGTTTGCCAATGTACAAACTGGTGAAAGGTTCACGCCTATTTCAATGGATTTTCAGACGTTCTCAATGTTGGTATTACTTTGATAAATGTGAACAGTTTCACACAGATAACGGGTGTAGTCTGTTCACGAACTAATGGTGCATGGAGAGGCAGCTGATGCAATTGGTGTGTAGCCCCTTATGGAAGCAATGCTTTGGAGGATATGGGGTAACAGAGACAAGCAGAACAGGTACTCAGATGTTGTCACTTTCAAAGTACCACGATGATTTCATGTACAAATAATGTTATTTGTTTCTATATTTTGACTTTTTGTGCTTTCAAAGTTTATTTAATATGAGATTAACTTACACAGCCAAATGATGGAAGCTTGACTCCTCTCTATTGTTGACAAAGGCCATTGGCCAAAAGCTTTAAGTATGAAAATCTTTTTGTTGTGCCTGTCTACAACTCAAAATTTCTATGGTGTATATTTTGTTCGTAGTATGTCACCTACTCAAGAATACAAAGTTATTACTGAGAAGTATGGAAGTCAGTGTTCACAAGTGCAATCAAATTGCAGATTACAAGACTTTATTTAAGATGAAGGAGCAATATCTACGGGTGAGAATGAGATTTGTAGGCGTGATGTAGCACTCACAAAAGAATATAAAAATATGGGAAAGATTGCTTTGAGAACATGATGTGGTCAGAGATTGACAATGGACAACTTAGGATCTGTAAGAATAATGAGAAGTAGACTGAACCAAAGCTTTTGTCTTCACCTTTGTCGATAAAACATTTAGCAATTTATTCATGATTTCACATCATTACAGCCACTGCACACTTCCAGTTATCTGTGCATAGGTCATTCCATTTCCCGTGAGCTTGTCGTATTGAGGTAGGACAGAATAGTTGGATGCACTTAGTGTGTGTAATAGTAATTATTTTCTTTGTGTGATATAACATCAGTCCCTGCGACATTTAAAAAAATGCATTATGGAATTTTTTGATTATTTGGGCAATATCGACAGTATTTCTTTTAGACATCTGTTGCATTCTATGACAGATCATTGCTGCTGTGGTATATTCAGAATTAATGACCATGAAGAATTTACTGTGATACTTAAAAAATAAAAATTCTTTAACACCACAAAAAGGTCGGGTTGTTATGGAATGACTCTTCTGATTAAGTGTAACCAGATTTGTATTTCTAAAAAAAGCTTGACCACTATGGCATGTGTGTAGTCCACATAATTGCAACAGACAATTGCAAAACTATTATGCAGAACTGTGCTGAATTGGGCCTATGGGGAGGCTTTATCAAAACTTGAGTTGTAGTAAAATATTTCTACAGAGCAGCGACACACTTCATCATTAATCCTACATCCTCAATACACCTACAGTTGATGATAATAAATAGCTATTGGGTTGGTTGCAGATAGGGCTAACCAAGTAAGTGGCAGGCAACATTGCACGAGGGAAGAAATTTGTACATAAATTTAATCCCATACTGATTGAACTGCCATATTCAAGCAGTGCTTTTGAAACCATGAGTTCTATGAAATAGGAGTGACAACTAACACAGTTGGCAGCACGGTTGAATTATTCATACCGATATGTGCAAAGCAGTGACAAAACACACAATCACAATTAATAAAGGTAACCAATAAGGGATGGCAGCGGTAGTGTAACTCTACTGTTTGTTTCCATATAGCTGCTCAGTGCAATGCAGCACGATATAGTTTTTGGAGATCTTTTTAATTCTAATACATTTAAAGTATTTCTCACACTAAAGTCGAATCTGGCATGCTTTTCTAGCAGTTACTAAATTTAGCTATTGCTCAGGGCAGATGTCCTGTGTTACAATTAGTAAAATTATTTATATTTAGCCCACAATTCTGTATTTTGTCTTTATCAAACAATGGAAATTTCAAGTTGGAAAATCAAGAATGTTATGAAAAAGATAGATTGCTACTCACTGTATGAAGATGACAATTAGTTGCAGACAGTCGCAATGAAGAGACTGTTACACACTGAGCTTTTGATCGAAGCTTTGTTCAGAAAACACACACACACACACACACACACACACACACACACACACACACACACGCACACGGGATGGGGTGGGAAAGGGGGAGGGATAGCAGGGTATGGGTGGCTGTGGTGGGGGGAGAGAGAAATGAGGGCTGGGGGGGGGGGGGGGGAGAGAAGCAGGAAAGGAGAGGAACACAGAAGGGGAGAAGATCGGTAGGTGTGTTGGCAGAGAGCAGCACACAATGAGGGAGAAGGGGCATGAATTGGAAGAAGGTGATACACGACAGAGGGCATGGAATGAGGATAAGGTGTCTTGGCCCTGAATCCAGATCACAACGATATCGACAATGAATCTGAATTAGATCAGGAGTTTGGGCTTCAGAAAGGCTAGGAAACTTTCCTCTTGATGGCCTATAAACATGTTGGCATAGGAGGGTGCTACACGGCTGCCCATGGCTGTGTCATGGATTTGTTTGTATACCTTCCCTTTAAAGCAGTAGAAGTAGTTGTGCATTACAGTAAAGTTGGTAATGAATATGAAAAAAGAGAGAGTAGATTTGTAGTCTGAAGGACATTAGGAGAGGTAGTGTTCACAGTGGCAAGTCCATGGGCTGTGGGACGTTGAAGCCCATTCCCTGTACACAAATATCCCTTATGCTCAAGGTCTTGCAGTATTGAACACTCTCTCTCCTAATGTCCTTCAGACTCGTACATGACTACCTCATTCCTCATACATGTCACTAACTTAATTCCAGCACACAACTACCTCTCCTTTGAAGGAAAGGTACACAAACAAATCTTCAGCACAGCTGTAGGTACCCGCATGACACCCTTCTATGCCAGCCTGTTTATGGGCCATCTAGAGGAAACCTCTCTAGCTTCCCAAAACCCCAAACCCTCAGGTTCATTGGTGATATCTTCATGATCAGGACTTGGAGCCAAGACGTCCTACCCTCATTCTTTCACAACCTCAGCATCTTCTCTACCATCTGCTTCACCGGATCCTCCTCAAAACCAACAACCACCAACAGTACCTGCATTTCAACAGCTGCCATCCACTCCACATGAAAAAGTCCTGCACATACAGCCTGGCTACCTGGGGATAGCATAACCGCAGTGAGAACAACTCCTTTTCTCAGTATGCTAAAGGTCTCTCAAAAGTGTTCACCAGCAGGCATTATCCCCCTGGTGTAGTCCACAAACAGATTTTCTGTGCAATATCCCCACACAGCCTCGATCCTCTAACCACCACCGATCTACAATCCTTCATCAGGGCTTCGATTATCTGTCATCGTGCTCTGAAATGAGAGACATCCTACGGAAGATCGTACCCACCCCTCCTAAAATGGGGTTCCACCACCACCACCCACACAACCTCCACAACATACTAGTCCATCCGTGTGATACTCCCGATCCCAAACCCTTGCCAAAGGGCTGATATCCCTGTGGAAGACTCAGGTGCAATACCTGCCTAATCTAACCACCCAGCACATCTTATTAGAGTCCTGGCATGTGCTTGTACAACCCCATCTGAGCCTGGGCCACCTCTGAAAGGAGTCACGTCATATACCAGCTGTGCCAGAATCATTGCACAGCTTTCTATATGGGAAGTGGACCACCCCGTGGCACAACATGCAGGTGAACATAACATCCTTGATTTTATGGCTGCTTCACAACCCAGGCCCTCTGGATCCTCTCCGTCAGCACCAGCTTTTCTGAAGTGCACAAACGGGAGCTATCCTTACAACACATTCTCCACTCCCAAAATTATCCCAGCCTCAACCTACGGTAACCTACTGGCCTCACACCCTCCATCCAACAATTTCCGCCCCCCTGTCGTATCACCTCTTCCCAGTTCACATCCCCTCACACTCCTTGTGTGCCACTCTCCCACAACAGACACACCCGTCTTTGACTCTTCTCCATTCCATCCCTCCCCCACAGCCTCACGGTTCTGTGCCTGGCAGCCTTCTCCTGCCAACATTAGTCCCTGCATGCTCCACCATGTAGTGCTCACTTTTCTCCTCCCATCTGTACCCTGCTGTCTGTGCCCCTTCACCCCTTCCCCATCCCACACCGGACTGCTGCTTCCATCCATTTGACACAATTGCCAGAGATGGCAGTCATGTTTGTGAGGTGTGCTTGCTTGTGTGACCGTGTATGTTTTTCCTTTCTCACAAGGTTTTGATGAAAAGCTCAATGCATAACAGTTTTGTTGTGTCTGTCTGCAACTCAAAAATGTGTAGCAATCTATCCTGTTCATACTACTTTTAGTGTTTTGTCTTTGTAATTTATATATTATCAAAATTTAAATGTAAATTATGTGAGTGCTGAAGTTAACAATAAAAATCAAATCTGTATTCTGTGAACAATATGAAACCAGGAACAGTGTAGTGATAAAGTTGCAGTCCACAGTCAGCTACTCATATAGTTATCCACCTCCATCCAGCTAAACCTTTTCCTCGGACCAGTGAGCAGTTGAATATGCCCATGGCAGAATTCCTTCCACAACAAGTTTTAGAACAGACAAGGTTAATTGGTAATATATGTGATGAAGGAGACACTGTGATACAGTATTGCTCAATGTCTCACTTGACTCCAACAATATTTGGCGGGCTGGAGGTATTAAATGAGGGGTGATAAAAATGTTTCCATTTAAAAGGTTTGCAGTCCAGGGTTGGTATGCCAACCAGGCAAAATCACCGTGAGCACTGAGGCAATCATCCCCACCAAGTCACCACGTTGAAAATACCCATTTGAGTCAATCCAAATTAAGTGGTTCAATAAAAATTGATTGCTTGACCATTTTTAAATATTTTAATTTTTCATATCTAATTACCCTATAATTGAGAAATTCAAAACAGTTTTTAAAAAAATTTTACCTTTCACCTTTACTGAATGGCGGCCATTTTCGTTTGTAAGTGCGCGACGATGTTTCAGTTTAGAGGCGTTAGCAAAAATATGAATATCTCTGCACTGGGTTAAGTTACAACATTGCAATTGGCATGATTGTTTTTAGAAAAGTGTTCTATACAACATTGTCTATTACACAAAATACCGTAAATTCAAAAATAACCAGTCAAAAATACCTCCAAAGTTTGGTATCCAAATTTTCGAAAATCCACTTTTTAGGCCCAAAAATAACAAACAAGGAGTGATTTATGTGTGTCTATTTTTTCCTATAGTTTGATATCATACCCTACTAGCCTCATATAGAGCAAGAACACTTACAAATGTTTCCTTAATTTTTTATGAATTTTTGAAAATTTTTATTTTTGTGAAGTCTGGGGTTAGTTATCTCAAATGGGACTGAATATGACAATATGATTTTTGCACAGTTTGTACACCTGTATGATAGCAACGTACTGTAAAAATTTCAACATTGATATCTGACTGCGAACGAAGATATGAATTTTTGAAAATGAGGAGATAATTCACATTACTCTACAACTGATCTTATGGCTGTTGCCTGTTCATGTGTGATACTGGCGGGATATAATCAATTATTATTGAAGCAAGGTACTGAATTATTTACATAAAGTGGAAACATTTTTATTATTTTGACATACTTAAAATAAATATTTTCAATTAACATTCTTAGAGATGCGACTGTTCCTAAACCTGGTGGTGAATGTTAAGAACACTTATTTCTTCAGACAGTTTCTGTGATACTGAGTAAGACCTCCCAGTTGCTATGGCAAGTTCAAGCACTGAAAGTTTCCTTATAACATTTTTCATTGGTATCCAAACTTTGTCACTAGTAGATTTCTTAAATGATGTTCTTGGGCCATCAGGGTGATAAAAATGCACAAAAACATAATTGTTTTGCAAACTTATTCTTTCAACCTCTACAAGTCTCCACTGTCCATCATACACTATGTCATTCAGCATTAAAGACAGAGATGTAATTTTACTGACACAATGATCCTCATAAAATTTGGTTTCTGATGTTACATAGCATCGAAGTAAATTTTCTGCAATGCGCAGGAATTTGTGGAAATGCCTTGTTCCTTTTATTGCTATACAGTTTTCACATCTGGTGTGAAGTGTTGTTTTCATACGCAGAACCACTTCTTCTTTCTTGATCAGATAATAGGTAATGCCTTTAATATTATCCTTGCAAAAGACATACATGTCCTGTACTGTGAGAATTTGGTCTGTGGTTGGTCTTTGTAGACTGGCTTTACATACTTCACGTTTTGTTGTACCTCCTACTCCATCACATGCATTTTTACCATGGCAAGATGCGAAAAAGTGTCATTCAGCCTCCAACCCAAAGTCTACTTTGTGGTTGCATAGATTTGAAAAATTATTTTTGTTCTTATACTGACTACCACTTCCATCTGAAAAGTATACCAGCTTCTCAACCTTGGGAAAATTTTCTTTTATGTAACTTATTACATGCTTTTGAAACACATGTACAGCCAAAATGTTGTGCTCCAGGTAGTCACATAGAATGCAAATTGAATAACTGCAAAGTATACCTTTCAACATAGTGGTGACTTTTGAGTTTTGTAAGTTATCAATTAAAGATTCCAAGTACTCTTCCTGGAATTTAACCACTGTTATTTCTGCCCTGTCAGTTGTGACCCACTGTTTGAAGGTAATACTGTCTGTCATTTCCTTATCATATTCGTAAAACAATTCAATAACGGTTTCATTACCAGGGCATTTATTACACAAACTCATCATAGATTCGTAACTGTTAGTGTCACAGACCATTAAATCTAGTAACTCTTTGTAGGTAACATCACTGAGTTTTGCACCCACAATCGTCAGTTTGACATTTTGAAGATATAAACAAACACATGTCCCTGAGGATCCGGAGGTGACAAAATTTTGACCTACCAATTTTGCATTCAGGATGAGAATTTTTGAAAGCTACATAAAGTTCATTTAAATTTGACAGCACTAGTCATTTCTGCTTTGTTACTTAACTCCATTTATAACAACTCTTTTGCTATTTTTGCAACCTGGGCACATTCTTCTCTTTTCATCATCTTCATAAAACTGCTGGATTTTTTAACTGTTTCTTCACTTATACCTACTTCTTTCTTCTTTCCTAAAAATGGAAGAATGCCTTGCTCTTTCACTAATTTCTGGGTTAGTTTAACCAAACAATTAGAAACATTGAATTCATGAACAATTTCTTCTCTTGACCATAAGTCATGGAGCAAACTTAAAAATTTTAACTTTTTCTCTTTAGATGTCACTGAACATTTAATTTTTAATTTCTCTATTAAGCTCAAACATTCAGTGTCAGATGATGCTGGTGGTAGGTTTTCTTCTTCTTTAGGAATGATGTTGGTATCTGTATTATTAAAGCATGATTCCAAGTCTTTTCTAATTTTGTCTGAAATTTGTTGTACTTTATTTTCAGTAGCCGCTTTTCTTTTTCTGCTACTTAAATTTATTATTTTTGAAGCACGAGATACATCTAACGTAGAACAAGCAAAATCCAATATGCTAACAGCTTCCTCATTAGGAATATAAGTGTCATTAACAAGGTTACATGATTCTGGTTGTGGTTTCACAACAAATATTTTTGAGTAACAATTTGGGCACGGGGGATTTCCATGAGTCACATTACGTTTCACTTGGGAAGCTATTTAACTCTCACATAACAAGGACAAATGTTCCAGTTTTGTTTCCCTCAAACCTTTAGTAATAGGCTTTTTATGAACTTTAAGTGGATCACAGCACTTCCTTCCAAAAATGTGGTTGTACTGTAGAATATGTTTCTTCTCATGATACTCACACAGTGATGTTAAAGAAGAACTTACTCGAAATTTAAACAAAGTTTGTGTAACTTCATCAGAGTCATTGACATTTTTCAAGTTTTTTGAAACTGAACCACAAACTGTTTTGTGACACACTTCACTTGCCATCTGTCCAGCAGAGCACTGTTCATCCATGTTATTGCATTCCAGTTAATCTCTCAAAATTAATTAGAAATTACAGACAGAACAAAGCACATATCACATTCTACACTCTTGATGAAGTATGTACGTCCATTCTGACAGAGGTTTCAGAACAGACTGACTACATCAATGCCACACCTAGCAGTAATGTACTTCTACAATGCCACACCTAGCAATAATGTACTTCTTTATTGACAATAAACGTAAATGGGCATTTTTATTACCATAGAACAAAAGCAAAAGCTCCTATTGTTTAATATTGAATTATTAAAAATAAATAAACTAAATGAATGTTGAGTGATAATGAAACAATAAACAATTTAAATCGGAAACAGCCATAAGATCAGTTGTAGAGTAATGTGAATTATTTCCTCATTTTCAAAAATTCATATCTTTGTTCACAGTCAGATATCAATGTTGAAATGTTTACAGTACGTTGCTACCATATAGGTGTACAAACTGTGCAAAAATCATATTTTTATATTCAGTTTTACCTAAGATAACTAACTCCAAACTTTACAAAAAATAAAAATTTTCAAAAATTCATAAAAAATTAAGGAAACATTTGTAAGTGTTCTTTCTCTATATGAGGCTAGTAGTGTATGATATCCGATGATAGGAAAAAAATATTCTCATACATCACTCGTTGTTTGTTATTTTTGGGCCTGAAAAGTGGATTTTTGAAAATTTGTATACCAAACTTTGGAGGTCATTTTGACAGGTTAGTTTTGAATTTACTGTATTTTGTGTAATAGACAATGTTGTAGAGGACACTTTTCTAAAAACAATCATTCCAATTGCAGTGTTGTAACTTAACCCAGTGCAGAGATATTAAAATTTTCGCTAATGTCTCCAGACTGAAAAATCGTCGCATGCCTACAAATAAAAATGGCCACCATCCTGTAAAAGTGCAAGATAAATTATTTTAAAAAACTGTTTTAAATTCTAAAATATAGGGCAATCACATATAAAAAAATTAAAATATTTAAAAATTGTTAAGCAACCATCACTGGACCACTTCATATGGATTGACCGATTTGGTAAAACACAGTGTCCCGTTGCATGAAGTATGTAACTGCCTGCTTCGAATCCACATGTGGCAGAAATTCTCACCTCTTCGAGGCTTCTTTAAAAGGACAAGAGGCGTAATAATCACATGGTGACAGATCACAATTATAGAGTGGATGCTTGAATGTCTCCCACTTGAGTTGGTGTAAATTTTACATTATAATATTTACGATATGGGGATTTGTGTTGTCATGAAGCAGCACCACCCCTTGTTGCACCATTCCACAGTGGTGGTTTTTAACAGACACGCTGCCCCATACACATTCTTCGTTCTCTGGTGGATGTCTACCAGTGTATGTCATTCAGCAGTGAAGAAAAGAATATCAGCACATTGGTCCTGTTTTGATGCACTTGCTAATACCATAGCTGTAGATCACATTTCAGCTTTACCACACACATGTCAGAAAGACACAGATGCCACACTATTTCCTTGCCTACATGTCAGTGCTTATACACCCACATCAGAGTTGTGCTGCAGTGTATTGATTTCATGACCTTTAGGTTTCGAGACATGCACTTTTCCAGATACTACCAGGCCAAACAAATCATGTTGTCCAACGCCTGTAGTTCTGTGGATAGACAGCACCATCTGTTTTTCATGTGAGGCCCTTGAGGAAGCAGAAACAATGTGCTAGTTTTGTTCATGAGAGGAATATTACAAATTTCAACTTCAACACTAATAAACTATTACTACACAAGTCTTAAAGTTCGATATCAGTAAATAATGTTACTGGTCTAATATACAGAGAGAAGAGTAAGCTACATTTTTAGCAAATCTGAGATAATGACATTAAGTATTAGTGTTTTATTATTTTCTTTTGTGAAGGCAAGGAGAGAATTCGTTGGCTTGCCAGTGTAAGTTTGTGGCATTTATTTATTGAAAATCCATTTGTGGTTTGTATAGTTCCCTTTTAGATAAATTCACATCTCTAATGTTTTTGCAGATAAATAGAAGTATTTGCAGATCTTCTAGCACTGCTGAAAAATTACCATAACTTTTTTGTTGGGCTCAGAATGTTTCCCAGCTGTAATTTCCTTTAGTAGAGAAAGGGAAAAATCTTGTTAATAGTGTGAAAATTTTAACAGTACACACTTAACATAGCCAGCGCTGTATTCCTAACAAAAATAGTGGATAGACTCCCCTAAAGATGATCCCATATGTTGGAATACCACTCAAACTGCTGCACTTTTAGATTAGCCTTCTTGCATTGGTTGTCCTTGGGGCATGCCTGTGGGTTTTGATCCGTACTTTGATGTAGTTCTTGCGGTTCCAGAGATAGAGCAGAGGGCCCACAACTAAGTCATAACTAAGACCATCGTGTTGAAGCCTCTTTCACAGTCTGATGTGTTCAGGTTCATGCTTGGCTACCATGGGGTCCCAGCCTTTGCATCATCTCTTCCCTTCCATGCGACAGTCTTATTCTCTTGCTGTTCTTTTTCCCCTCTCTCGGGGAACATGTCCAGAGAGTTCTTCAGAATGTGTTCCGCAGTTTCAGTAGCTGACATCAGAACAGTCTAACCACTGTTTCTCGTTCCACTTTTCTTTCTTAGTTCACCTTCTCCTATCCTTCCTCTGATTTGGCATTTGAGGTTTCTCTTTTTCTTCTTCCTCCCTGTGCACTCCTGAAGACTGGCCCATGCGTCTGACGGGTAACAGGTGGCTGGGTAATGCTTAATTCCCAGCCCTGGGCCGACAGGTAGGGTACAGGCCAGGCCCAGGGAGGTGTGATTGCCTGAGCTGCTACCTTCCCAAATTGCTGATTGGTCCCTCTGTCTGCTGTTTGGGAAGTGTGACCTGAGGTCCGGACAAATCACCTACAGCGGGGGAGCCCCCTTCTGGGGGGGAGAGGGGGGTGGCAGTTGGAAGGAGCGCACTATCGGAGATGCTGGCGATCATGGGGGATTTTCTCACAATGAGCCAGTCATCATCTTCACAGTCAGTGTCTACCAAACGTGAACAGAATGAAGCTCCCGATTCAAAGACCTACCCAGCTGCACCACGATTTTTCGTGGTTTCGGGTACTGAAGATGGTCAGTCCTTTGCAATGGTAAATCCATTTGTTATTCAGAAAGGTTTCATGCAATTGCCGGCCCTGTGAAATCCTGCTCTTGTTCATGCAATGGCACTTTGCATAAGAAAAACAACTGCATGCCACTTCGCTTCTCCACAGATATCCTGTTCATGTTGAGGCCCATAGAACTGCAAATTCTTCCCATGGTGTAATTTACACTAGGCTGCTCAATGGAATGACCAGGCCAGAAATCCAAATGTACCTCTCTGATCTGGGTATCATTGCAGTCCATCAGGTGATAAAAAAGATAGATGCATCCTTAGTGTCCACATGCACCCTTTTTCTCACTTAGAGTGGTGCTTCTGTGCAAGATCAAAGCAGGCTATGAAGTTATCACAGTTTGACCGTACACTCCAAACCCAATGTGCTGCTGTGAGTGTCATTGTTTCAGCCACTCTCGAAGGTCATGTCGACACCCGGCCAAATATGTAACCTGTGGTAGGGATGCTCACAAAGGCAATTGTCTGCCTCCTTCTCCCCGTTGTATCAGCTACAATGGCGACCGTGCTGCCTCCTCTCGAAATTGCCCCATGTATCTCGACAAGCAGGCTGTCCAGAAGATCCGGGTAAAGGAAAAAGTGCCTCAGCCAGTCGCAAGCCCTGTGTTCTACCATCTGGCACTTACAGCTCTTCCTATATCTCGCCCCATGAAGGACATGGCCACGCAGACATGCGACCTCAAATTCAGCACTGTGGTTGTAAAATTGCCAAGTGTCGTGGTAGCATCGCCGTCTCCTCATCCAGCTGTGCGACAAGCCACCAACCATTCACCTCACGGGACAAAGTCACCTGCTACACAACCAGCAGACCGGGAAGGACAGAAGGAATAATCGCACGAAGACTTCCTACTTCCCTCCTGCCGACAAACATCTGAGTCTTCCTCTGCCAACCGAAAAGGCTCCAAGAAGCCAAAGAAAGGCAAACGATCTTCTGCTTCACTGACTCGGAGATCCTCTTTGACGGTGTCACCACATGTACCCTTGCCCGGCAGACCTCTGTGTCGCCAGTGCACACCGCCGACTGTTTTTCTGCCCTGGACTCTGCAGATCAACAGAGGGAGATTGCTGACACCTCCATAGATCTCGTGGAGCAGGATCTTCCAGGCTCTGCGCCCTGTAGCAGAGAGTCATTTAAGGCTGGCACTCAGCAGCAACTGAGGTGACACCCCTTCATTTTTCCCCTCCTCCCCTTTCCTCAATATGACTCTCCTCCAACAGAACATTCGATCAAATGACGAAGATTTACAGTTGCTGTTAGAATCGCAGAGTCTGCTTGTTCTCTGCCTCCAGGAAACAAAATTGCATCCTCACAACTGTTTTGAGTTATCGCGTTTCTTCCCAGTCTGTTTTGACCTCTCCCTGAGGACAGCATTTCATCTCGTGCTTCTCACATGAAATGATGTTCATAGTCAACCCATCTCCCTGACTACTCGCCTTAAAGCTGTTGCAGTTCACTTTTCCTTCCTCATTTGGCCTTTTCCCTTTGTACCATTTACATCCCTCTGTCATTCGATGTCATCAGATCAAACTGTCTCCAGCTTATTTGGCAGCTATCTCACCGCTTTTTGCTGCTCGGTGACTTTAATGCGCAACATCCCTGGTGGGGTTCTTTCAGAACCTATCCAGAGATGCCCTCTTGGCTGACCTTCTCAATCAACTTATCCTCATCTGCCTTAACACAGGAGCACCCGTGTTCCTTTCTGACTCCACGCACACCTATTCGTATTTGGACCTATCCTACTGCACTGGCCAGCTTGCCAATCATCTCTAGTGGTCCATTCTCTCTGACACGTACTCGAGTGACCATTTCCCGTTTACAGTCCATTTGCTGACTCCTACCTCACCTGCACACCCAACTTGCAGCTTACTAAGGCCGACTGGTGGCTTTACTCCTCCCTGGCGACGTTCGACGAACAACATTTTCCTATTTGTGATACAACGTAGAATATCTTACAAACGTTATCCTTACTGCCACTGAATGTTCCATTCCTCTCACTTCCTCTTTACCATCCTATGATGGTAAACTGCATTCATTATAAACAGCTGCATGCACAGTGTTGTTGTGTTCTTCAGGATAGCAAAAAAGCTAGCTGGATTTCATTCACTAGTTCTTTTAACAGTTCCACTCTCTCTTCTGTCGTGTGGGCCAACCTTCGATGGCTCTCTGGGACCAAAATCCATTCCCCAGTCTCGGCCTGACAGTAGCAGATGATGTCATACTGGACCCACTTGCTATCTCAAACACCTTGTGCCGCCATTTTGTGGAGATTTGGAGCTGCTCCCGCTATCACAATGCCTTCCTTCATTGGAAATGAGCAGAGGAGGCTCAGGCTCTTTTCTTCTCAGAATCATGATTGCTACAATGCTGCCTTTACTATGAGGGGGCTAGATCACACTCTCACTTCATCCTGACCCTCCACTCCATGGCCAGACACTGTCCACATTCAGATGTTGCAGTACCTTTCTCTTGTGGGCAAGCACTTTCTGCCTAATAGGTACAACCGCATCTGGGCAGAGGGCACATTTCCCAGATGCTGACGTGAGGCCACTGTCATACCCCTACCTAAGTCTGGTAAGGACAAACACCTTGCTTCCAGCTACTGCCCCTTTCTCTCACCAGCTGTGTTTGCAAGGTGATGGAATGTACGATTCATGTCCAGCTGGTATGGTGGCTCAAGTCTCACAATTTACTAACCACTGGACAGTGTAGATTTTGAGCGTTCCATTCGGCAGTTGACCATCTTGTCACTTTATCCACCTATGTCGTGAATGATTTTCTGTGGAAATACCAGACTGGCCGTGTTTTTAGATTTGGAGAAAGCCTACGACACCTGCTGGAGGACTGGTATCCTCTATTTTCTCTACATGTGAGTCTTCCGTGGCCGCATGCCCCGTTTCCTTGAGGAATTTTTAGAAGACCGAGCTTTCAAGGTATGTGCCATTCCTGCCTTGTCAGACACTGTTATCCAGGAAAATGATGTGCCTCAGGGTTCTGCCCTAAGCGTCGTCCTCTTTGCTATCGCTATTAATCCTATAATGGCCTATCTCCCACCGGGCATCTCTGGCTCCCTTTATGTTGATGATTTTGCCATCTATTGCAGTTCTCCGTGGACTCGTCTCATCGAGTGGTGTCTTCAGTGGTGTGTCTATCGTCTTTACTCATGGAACATCAACAATAGCTTTTGTTTTTCCACAGACAAAACCGTTTGTATGAATTTCTGGTGGCACAATTGGTTTCTTCCACTGTCTTTACATCTTGGACCTGTTGCTCTTCCATTCATTGAAACAACGAAATTCCTGGGGCTCACGCTCGATTGGAAGTTTTCTCAGTCCTTCCACATGTCTTACCTGGCAGCCCACTGTATACAGACCCTCAATGTCCCTACATGTCCTCAGTAGTACTTGCTGGGGAGCAGATCGAACCACCCTCCTCCGTTTGTTCAGATCCATTGTCTGTTTAAAACTAGACTACGGGTGTTTTTGTGTATGCATCTGTCCATCCCTCTTACACCATCTCAATACTTTCCACCTATACACTAGCCCAGTTGAGTGTCCGTATGCAGAAGCTGCCAAACTACCACTGTCGTACCACTGTGACTTTTTCTTCAGCAGATATGCATGCCATTTATCTGCCATGCGTGGTGACCCATCCTATGGCTCCTTCTTTGATGACTCCTTTGATAGCCAGTATGGGGCACATCCGTCTTCTCTGTTATCTCCTGGAGTTTGCTTTCAACTCTTGCTCTGGCAGCTTAACTTCACGCTACCTGTGCTGCCGATGCTGCAGTCCTCGTACGTAAGCCCACTAGTTCTTACATTCCCTCCAATAATATCTGTGATGCCGTCTTTCAGCAGGTGGTACAACAACAACAACAACAACAACAACATCATCATCATCACTAGTTCTCCCTTCGTGGGAACAAGCTCCGTGTTATTAAGCCTCTCCCAGTGGCTTGGACGACCTCCTCTCAGCTCTCTCACCTTGAAGATATCATTTTAGCTAGGTTGCATATCGGGCACACTTTTTTTTAGCTATCGCCATTTGTTAAGTGGTGCTCCCACACCACTTTGTGATCAACCTTTGATGATCTGCCATTTCTTGACGGACTACCATTTTTTTAACCACTTACATTCTCATTTGCGTTTGCTGTCTGAGTTATCAACCGTTTTAGCATATGATTTGCAGGCTGTTGACTGCATTTTACTTTTTATCCATTGTAGCAATATGATGGACATTTAATTTTTAGTTCAGGATCTCCTTTTCTCTATGGCATATTTTATAGACATTTCTCCATGTTTCTGTTTTTAGCTGTCTTCTCTTCGGTTGATTGGGATTGACGTGTAGTCATTTTTAACTCCTCGTGATTCTCTTCAGAGAACCAGTGAAATGTCTTTGAAGCACCCTTCATAAATAGCTTTCTCTGCTTCCTTCATGCAAGTGCCTGGCATTTCCTTCAGTTGTTCAGTAGCTTTTATTGACCTTGTAATTGTCCTATGCAATGATGGAATATTAACATTATCCTTTTGGAGTTACTGTGAGAGGATACTAATCTCTTCAAAAACATCTGAAAACAGTGCAGTTTTGATCTAGAACTCGGGGACTTGATAGTGTTTTCTGCGATCCCTTGAACTCTTCCCGTTCAATTTATTTTGTAGTCATGTCATTCAGATGTCTGTTGAAATGAGGATTCAGAGTGTGGTAGGACTTCCATACTGCTTGCACTGCGCTGAAGCTTGAGGCCACCCAATGCACTACGAATACATTAGATATCTTCTGAAGTTCTGCACCTAAATCTTGTGCAAGAGCTTACAGTTTATGCTGATTCTTTGAAGATTGATGATACAATGCATACAGCTTGTTCTTAAGTCTTTCTGAAACACCTGAATTCCTACCTAGCATAACACTAGCACCATTGCTGTATGCTCCAAACAACTTTTCATTCAGATAACTTGAAGAAAAACCATGCTTCAAGAGACATTGTAGAAATTCTGCTTGTGTTGTTTCTGCATCTGTTGTTTTAAGTTCAGTAATATCCAAGAATAAGATATTTACACAACCATCACTAATTTCAGACCTTAAATACACTATTAAAACTGATAGTGAAGCAACAGATGTATGCTCATCAGTAAGACCTTGGAATTCTTCAATATTTTGGATGAACAAGAGCAGCTTCTTCCTCATTGTGTCCACAATGCAGTCTATGATGTTGGCCCAACTTAGTTTACTGTGCAGTGTTTTGCCCATGTGGAGACAATTTTGAATTTGTAAATCCACAAGCTTGTGAAAGTCTAAATATGGTTTGTTATTTTTTGCTACAAAATATGCTGTGTGAAACACTTTCCTTGTACTTTCAGAAATATCTTTCTACTGTTCAACTGCGAGGGTGTCTAGAACATCATATTGTCATTCTTTTCACTGTCTGTCAGTTAAATGGGCTTCAGAATTCCTATGTTCATTAATTTTTTTCTCAATTATGTTAACTGAGTTTGTTTACATCCGCAAACTGGACCCACCGGAATACTACTACATAATTTGAAAATATACACTCCCTGTGATTTACTCACTCCAATATTCTACTCATCTTTACACACTGAGCAACTCATCTTGCCTTCCCTATGCACTAACCATTCATATTTTGTCTTAAATTCTCTCCATGTACTGTCATTCCAACAAACAGGTCAATTAGATATTTTGGGAATCCAGATAACAAGGAATTACTTCACATGGTTGGCTTTTGTCTACACGATATCTGTTCCGGTGATACTAATCGTATATGAGGTAGATGGGCCATTATTAGCTTTACGTTTTTCTGGACCATATGGACCATCTTCTGTAGTTTGAAACTTCGAAACCAGATTTACTGAAACAATCTACTATACTACATTTCATACTAAAAAATTACACCTTTCAATTACTAGCACAGTTTATACACATTTCACTTAAAAAGTAACATGCTAGGCATAAAAGGCAAAAGCAGATTCTAGATTTCTAGAAAGCATTTGACACGGTGTCCCATTGCAAGCTGGTAATGAAGTTATGAGCATATGGAATAAGTTCATAGATATGAGAGTGGCTCGAAGACTTCTTAAATAATAGAACCCAGTATGTTGTCCTTGATGGCGAGTGTTCATCAGACACAAGGGTATTGTCAGGAGTACCCCAGGGAAGTGTGATGGACTGCTGTTGTTCTGTATATACATAAATGATTTGGCAGACAGAGTGAGCAGCAGTCTGCGGTTGTTCGTTGATGATACCCTGGTGTACGGTAAGATGTCAAACTTGAGTGGCTGTAGAAAGATAAAAGACGACTTACACAAAATTTCCACTTCGTGCGATGAATGGCAGCTAGCCCTAAATGTGGAAAAATGTAACTTAATGCAGATAAGTAGGAAGAACAAGCCTGTAATGTTCGGATACAGTATTAAAAGTGTCCAGCTTGACACAGTTAAGTCGTTTAAATATCTGGGCTTAATGTTGCAAAGCGATATGAGGTGGAACGAGCTTGTGAAAACTGTTGTAGGAAAAGCAGATGGTTGACTTTGGTTTATTGGGAGAATTTTGGGAAATAGTGGTTCACCTGTAAAGGAGATAACATATAGGATGCTGGTGCAACCTGTCCTTGAGTACTGCTAGTGTTTGAGATCCATACCAGGTCAAAATGAAGGACAACATCGAAGCAGCTCGGAGGAGGGTTGCTAGATTTGTTGCCGGTAGGTTTGAACAAAACTTGAGTGTTATGGAGATGCTTGGGGGACTCAAATGGGAGTCCCTTGAGGGATGGTGGCGTTCTTTTCAGGGAAAACCCTATTGAGAAAATTTAGAGAACCGGCATTTGAAGCTGACTGCCGAATGATTGTGCTCCCGCCAATGTACGTCATGCATGAGGACCACAAAGATAAGAGAAATTATGACTCATATGGAGGCGTACAGATAGTCATTTTTCCCTCGCTGTATTTGGGTGTGGAACAGGAGGGGAAATGACAAGTCGTGGTATAGGGTACCCTCCGTAACACACCTTACGGTGGCTTGCGAAGTATCTATGTTGATATAGATGTAATATGTAGAACTGAAGTAGTCAACAGAACTGTTGACTACAACACCTATAATTTCACTGAAAACAACAGTAATACCCGTGCAGGCCATGCAGCACCTAATGATTAATGCTGTCGACAGTTGGACTGTAAATGCACAAATGAAAAGCACAGCAATGACTCAAAATAATGAATAGGCCTACTGTAATAATATCATAGCAGTGGGTCAAGTCAAGAGCCGACATTCGATATTGTGGTTGGCTCATTAAAGTTTACAATATCAACATAAGGAAATGGTAAATTTTTTTATTTTACATATATCTTATCTTACAGCTTAGGTTTAAGATAGGAGTCAGGTTTTGTTGTATTGTATTATTAACCTTGAGGTGCTTGCACAGTTTAAAGCAACAAATGCCACCCATGCGAGTGCCTGGAACATCAGCACGATGAAGAAGGGAATTAAGTGTTTTCATAAATTATTATTATTGTCTTGAGATGTGAGCATCTAAAGGCGAGTGGACATCGGATGTGCAGTGCCAGGCAGTGCTGCACAGGCTGACATAGAACATCCCAGAATTGCGAAGAATGGGGCAGTCATTGTAGGTGTCCAGCAATGCTCCAGTGTGTGCGAGCTTGTGTGCCAATAATAATGGAAAACAAGAAATGCCATCCAAACAGAGCTCAAGCTTCCTTTGATGTAATAACAATGCATGGAACTTTTCATTGTTGTGTAGAGTGGCGCAGTTTGACACGGTTTGACATCCACACTGGCCACGCTACCCCAAACCTTCTTGGCTTTGCACGGATGCCCGACCCCAGGTGCTTGATATTCATTGTTCTTTTTTATTGCTTTGTTTGTCTGGGCCATTTATCAATGCTCAATTGACTTCACAGCAAATATGATCTATGCATTATAACTCAGAGCTGACAATTTATTTTGTAGTCATATCATTCAGAGAGATGATGAAAGAGAATTACTATAAGAAGAAAATATTCTCCACATAAAACAGTAAGGGGGTACCCCTCAGAAAAAAAAAATTGTGGGAGGGATAGCATCGACTCGCATTCCTCCTCCAACATACCCCAGTTTTTCAATTTGCAGGGCATTTTTGCGTGCACATTCTGGTCGTGAAAGGTGATTCCATCCGTCCCTCAGAATTGATGAAGTAGTTTAGCAGTCAGTAGTTACTCAAAAAATTATGAAGTAATGTATGGAATTAAGAAGTATTTACAGAACTAATAGTTAAAATTGCAGCTGCATATACAGGGTGGTTATAATTAAACTTTTGCTACTTGAATCAGTGTAGATGGAAAACTATTTACCATATGAGTACCTAAATTTATAGGAATGATGTTCAGACTGTGTGCTGTAGGATTTGCATTGTTCGTAGTGTTAATGTCAAGACTTGCAGTTAGGCGGCAGTAGCGGTACGGCAGCATAGGGTTGAAACATAATCATCTGTGTGGAGTATAGCTGCAGACACCCAACATAAATCTCCACAGAGTGAGGAAGGTTTTACTCATAATAGTGCTGCCTCTTCATGAGTATCAGTGTGTTAAAGGAGTACAGAGAGATCCTCTTTCCACACCAAAGTTGAAGAACACAATTCGGAAGTTCGGATTAATTGACAATTTGGGAATTACTCCTGGGAGAGGCCGACAGCCAATTGTACCACAAATTGTTGAAAAAGTTTCTGTTGCCGTGGCTGAAAATGCTGGATGCAATGTGGGCTCTTCAAGCAATGCACGAGTTGTCACAATATCTGACCAGTCTGTGTTCTGACATTCAAAAAGTGCTGCGAACAGTTGTGAAATTATATTTCCAGTACAGTTCCATGCTGTCACGGATGCACATGGTCATCTCGTTGAGCAACATGTGTAACCTGAAATGTAAACATGGCATGCAATTAACAAATGTTACCCTGTCATGTGAAAATTAAAATGTTTCTAGTAATTGTTTCTTCATTATTTCTCTCCTGCTTGTCATTACACATGTTTTCATGAATTTTCATTGTGCTATGCTCACTTGTTCGTCATGGGGACCTTCTCAAGTAGTGAAAGTTTAATGATGTAAATGGAAGTTGAATGGAAGGAAAAAGGAATGGAAAGGGAAATAATTGATGATATCAGCTGCATTGGGACTTCCTGCGGAATCAGTGGCAATGAGTGAAAATGTGTGCTGGAACACGACTTAAATCGTGGATCTAGTGCTTACTAGGCAGTCGCGTTAACCATTGCACCAGCAGGAATCTAAAATTAGTGAGCACAGTAGACATAGACGGGGATTGCGAATAACTGGTGGCACTACATAGGAATGTGGTTTGGCCAAGGAACGTGCTGAGATAGTCCACACATCTGTGATCAACACTGTGTATGGGTGGTGCCATGATTAACGTAGCTGCCTAGTAGCAGGAGACCCTGGATTCAGGTCCCTGTCCTGCACCTATTTTCACTCGTAGCTGCTGATTCTGTGAAAAGTTGCCATGTGGCTGATATCATCGGCCCCTGGCCCTCCCCTTTACATAATGTTTCACAGCTGTGGATTCCACTTTGTGTCTGTCCTCTGAGACGTGTCTGAAAAAACAGACACCACACATGCACAGAAAGTTTAGTTCTTACCACCCTGTACCTCAGTTACACTAAAAAACTTCTGTGACTTACTTAGTCATTGCTCCTCCATGAGGGCCCGGGGGTAAGCATAGGCCCGAGGTATTCCTGCCTGTGCTAAGAGGCGACTGAAAGGAGTCTCTTACCTTTTGGCCTTTATGTGATGGTCCCCTGTAGGGTTTGACCTCCATTTTTCAAAATTTTCCCGAAGAGCAAGCCAATTGGGGAAGGACACATTACATGGTGCATTGTGTCCATTGTGCATTGAGATCTTTTGGCCATTTTCTTGTGGTGGTGAAACACCAGCAGTCTCTAAGCATTCACAGGCTCAATTCAAAGCACAGAAGTAGATCCCAAATCATTCCCCTCCCTGGCCACACCATAGGAGGAACGTTAGGCTAAGGATGGCAGCAAATGCGATTGCCGAGAACTTTGCTGAGCACTATGCTCGAGCCTCTGCGTTGGAGAATTACCCCTCCAGCCTTTCGCACTCTCATATGGCAGCTGGAAGGGAAAGTCCTCTCGTTCACTACATGCCACAGTGAATCCTATAACGCCCCATTTACAGAGTGGGAGTTCCTCAGTGCCCTTGCACATTGCCCTGACACAGCTCCTGGGTCAGAGCAGATCCACAGTCAGATGATTAAACATCTCTCATATGACCTTCCAATGGCAGGAGAGCACCATAATTCTGATGCAAAAACCCGGTCAAAACCCGTTTGATGTGGATAGCTATCGGCCCATCAGCCTCACCAGCGTTCTTTGTAAGCTGCTGGAACGTATGGTGTGTCGGCAGTTGGGTTGGGTCCTGGAGTCACATGGCCTACTGGCTCCATGTCAAGGCAACTTCTAATAATCTTGTGTCACTAGACTCTGCTATCCTAACAGCCTTTTCCAGATGTCAACTCCTGGTTGTCGTCTTTTTTAATTTACTAAAGGCGTATGACACCACCTGGCAACATCATATCCTTGCCACACTATGCGAGTGGGTCTCCGAGGTCTGCTCCCGATTTTTATCCAGAATTTCCTGTCGTTTCGTACTTTCCGTGTCCAAGTTGGTACCTCCCATAGTTCCCCCCATATCCAGGAGAATGGGGTCCTTCAGGACTCTGTATTGAATGTGTGTGTATTTTTAGTAGCCATTAATGGTCTAGCAGCAGTTGCAGGGCTGTCCATCTCATCTTTTCTGTAATCAGACGACTTCTGCATCTCTTACTGCTGCAGCAGTACTGGTGTTACTGAGTGGCGCCTACAGGGAACAATCTACAAGGTATGGTCATGGGCTCTAGCCCAAGATTTCTAGTTTTCAGGTGCAAAGTTGTGTTATGCACTTCTGTTGGCATCGTACTGTCCATCCAGAACTAGAACATTACCTTAATGATGATCCACTCACTGTAGTGGAGACATATCGATTCTTAGGACTGGTTTTTGATGCCTGATTGACTTGGCTTCCTCACCTTCGTTGGGTTAAGCGGAAATGCTGGCAGCACCTCAGTACCCTCGCTGCCTGAACAACAACAACTGGGGTGCACATCGCTCTACACTGCTGCAGATCTACAGAGCAGTTGTTCAATCCTGCCTTGACTATGACTATGGTTTATGGTTTGGCGGCGCCCTCAGTGTTGCGTTTACTCGACCCATTGCACGACTGTGACGTTCGCCTAGTGACAGGCGCTTTAAGGACGAGTTCGGTGACCAGCGTCCTTGTGGAGGACGGAGTGCCTCCATTGCAAGTTAAGTGTGCAAAACTGCCGGCCAGTTATATTGCACGTGTTCATAGTTCTCCTGCACATCTGAATTACCGTCTCCTTTTCCCACCCACGGTGGTTTATCTCCCACATCGGCGGCCCAGGTCAGGGCTTCCAATTGCAGTTGGTGTCTGATCCCTTCTTTCTGAACTGGAGTCCTTGCCTGTACCACCTATACTTGAGGTCCATTCACGTACACCTCCATGGTGTACACCTAGGTTGCGGCTTCACCTGGACCTTTCACTTGGTCCTAAAGACTCAGTTAACACCGCAGCTGTCTGCTGCCACTTCCTCTCGATTCTTGACATGTACCGAGGCCACTAAGTGGTTTATACCAACAACTTGATGACTGATGGTCATGTCGGCTTCACATATGTCCATGGATGACATATTGAACAGCATTTCCTGCTCGAGAGCTGCAGTGTTTTCACTGCCGAGCTGGTGGCTATATCTAGGACTCTTGGGGACAGCCGTTCATGCCCTGGGGAGTCGTTTCTTCTGTGTACTGACTCCTTGAGCGGCCTACAAGCTATCGGCCATGCTACTCTCATCATCCTTTGGTAGTAACCATCCAGGAGTCCATCTACGAGGTGGAATCCAACATTTTTCAGGACTGGTGCTGCCATCTGGAAAGTAGGAGTAGTAGATCTTTGCACTGCTTGGTGTCGAGAGCTGCATATTTGATGAGTCAGTGTGCGGAGTGGCACTCATCTGCGAGTATGTGTTGCGTGTTCATAGTGATTTCTGTAATACACTGTGTTTGGTGTGTGGTGATTTTACGATTGATCCGAGAACAGAACAGTGCGTGTCAGGCCACATCTGATGATCCAACCCTCTTGTCACGGGTTATCGTTGGCGATGAGAGCTGGATTTACGGTTATGACCCAGAGACAAAGCAACAATCGCCGCAGTAGAAGAGCCCGGGCTCTCCAAGACCGAAAAAAGCTAGACAGATGAAGAGCTAAGTGAAGAGCATGAGCATCATTTTCTTTGATACCAAGTGAATTGTGCACAAAGAATTCCTCCCACCCAACCAAACAGTGAAATCTGCGTACTACTGTGACGTTTTGCGACTGCTCCGTGAAAACGTGCAGCAACAACAGCCTGAACTTTGGCATCATGGGAACTGGCTGCTGCATCACAACAATGCGCTCTGTCACACGTCCTTGCTCACCAGGACCTTTTTGGCAAAAAAACATGGCGGTTTGTACCCCACCAACCGTACTTGCCAGATTTGGCACCTTGCAACTTTGTGCTATTCCCAAAACTGAAATTCAATTTGAAAGGCTGTCAGTTCAACTCTCTTGAGAGGATGCAAGAAGCATCGCTGGTGGTGATAAACATGCTCAAAGAACAGCATTTCCAGAAAATGTTTGACCAGTGGCAGAAGTGCTGGGACCAGTGTGTACGTGCGGATGGGAACTACTTAGAGAGTGATGGTGACCATTAGTCCAAAGGTAAGGTTTTCAACAGATGCCAGCACCAGTCCAGAAAATTTTGGATACCACCTCGTATGCCGTGGAACGATCTGGTCATTCAGTGGTGTTTGTCACGTCGGAATCCCAGGCAACGAACTTGCAGACATGCTGGCCAAAGAGGCAACACGGAAACCACTTACAGAGATCGGTTTCTCTGCAACTAACCTGCATTCAGTACTACGCCGCAAGGTTTTGCGGCTTTGGGAGATGAAATGGCATAATCTCAGCATGCACAACAAACTGCATGCCATTAAGGAGACTACAAATGTGTGGCAGTCCTCCATGCAAGCCTCTCACAGGGACTCTGTGGTTCTCTGCCAGCTCCGCATTGGCCACACGTGGGCGACGCCCGGCTGACAGTGGCCCATATCTTGGTGAGCTGTCCTTCTTTGACTGCCCTGCTATGGACTCATTGCCATTAATTTTAGCTGACAATGCCTCATCAGCTAATTTAGTTTTACGTTTTATAAGTGACGGTGGGTTTTATCATTCTATATAAGTTACAGTGCATGTCTTTTGTCCTCTGTGTTCTCCACTTTAATGCCTTTAGGGTGGATGTTTTAATTTGTCACAGAGTGGCTTGCTTTTCCTTTTTTATTCTCGTGATCGGCCAGCCACGGTCATCTGCTCTCTTGTTTTTACCCCTTCTACCTGTATCTTGCTTCTCTCTGTGGTTTTCTTGTCATGTTTTGTCCATAGCAGTGTTGGTTGCCCTTCTGTGGTTCTTCTGGTTCTTCCTTTCTTATGTTATTGTGCTATACATCTCCTTTCTTTTTGACCGGGTACAAAGGACCAATGACCTCACAGTTTGGTCCCCCCATTGAAATCTTCAATGGGAACTCCCATTTTTTATTGCAGATTACGATTCTGCAGAAGTTGTGTCTTAAACATTTTCTTTGTTTCACCACAGATGGTGCTGTTATCGGAGGAATAGAAATTAGTACACTATCGTAATTTACGACATGCTACCCAGTGGCTGGACTCCACCTCCATGCTGCATGAATAGGACAGGCCAGTGTTTCATAACTTCTCATTGGAAATCCCATTTGCATCATTGTATTCTTCCAACATATCAAACAGGGGACTACCGTATTTACTCGAATCTAAGCCGCACTCGAATCTAAGCCGCACCTGAAAAATGAAACTTTAAATCAAGGGAAAAAAATTTCCCGAATATTTCCTGTGTCACACCAACAACGAAAATAGAAGCACAATATTACAGGCATATATACTGTCTGCATGTTTTGCAGGTGTATTTTGTCAGGATTGTTGTTTTCGTGGCCCAGCAGGGCTGATAACGCTTCCAGTTGCACTATTAATGGTAACAAGGTTGGCATGAGTAATGACAGGTTGTCAATTTTCAGATGAAATTTCATGAAGACTTGTAGAAATTGACAATGGTAAATGAGGCATAAGTGATCACCTTATGAAGTGATTATCAATAAGATCTCTTCAGATTCTTTGAACAAACAGCTGAAGTTTGAGTAGGACATTTCCATTTCTCATATAAATAACTTGAGAATTGATTCCAGCAATATTTGGAACTGAAAAGAATACAACCTTCAAGTTCCATTTGTGATATTGAAAGCAGAGCACATTATGTCAACTATATCTGCTCCAATCTTACGTTCATTGTTATAAGCTACCATTTCAGGCTCTTTCTTGTCTACGGCATCTTTATCAGTTGAATCATCCATATGTAAACTTGAGATGAGCAGTAAAGTTTTCTTTTTACCTTTATTTTTAGAGACGTATATGGAACTGCAAAGGGGCTGAAAAAGTTCTCTGTTTTTTCACTTCTTTCATCTCTTTAGGGATCTGTCATTTGTTCTTCGTTATCACTCCCACATAAGACAAGCGATGTTTCTCTGACAAGCTTCGAAGAAGAGTGATACCTTTAAAACAATTATCAGCTGTCACATTACAATCCATTGTTAGTTACGGGAGTAACCAATTCTTGTAATATTTCTGTGCATTTGTTACCATGATGGAATGGTCTGTCTGGTTGTTTACCAGGATAAATTTCCAGATTGATTGTGTAAAACATTTTAAAACCCACAACTGCAAGTTTTTTAATGGAATATACTGAGTAAATGGGCATCTGCCCCTAAAGGTCTCTAGCTTTTTGTCAATTGTGACATCAGCTCCCACACAGTAGCAAGCTCTGCAGCTGTTTATCAACTTTACAAAGAAATCACAAATAGATGCTAAATGATCTACTGCTCTCCATTTTAGTCTACTTTCCCTATCATCAAATCTCACAGTCTACAGTAACAATCAAAATCTAAAGAGGGGATCGTTAAATGGAAGATTTCTATGTCAAATCATTCTTAACCCCACAAATCTTAAACATTGATTCTTCCATCTTTATAATGTCCTGCCACGTAGAAAAGGCCTATGATGGCATATATTTCAGTGCACTTGGTATAGTGTGCAAACTTAGGCTTTGAGTAATTTAGACATGTGCTGTCAGTGTACTCATTTGAATATCTAACAATCATATCTACCATCTCATTGACAATGAGACATTTCCATGTATCCACAATGTTATCAGTGTATTGGACATTTCTAATTATACGTTGACACCATTTGATTAGGTTGTGCTTGGCAGTTTTCCTCTGTTGACTGTAAGGAGGGTTTTTTTTTTCCCAAGTAAACGTTTGTTACCTTCTTCCCCTGTTTCCAGTGACAAACATAGAAATTCTTCTTCTTCTTCTTCTTCAGCAGACCTCACGTATTTGTGACTCTGCTCTGTTTCCAAATCTTCCTCCCACTCCTCCTCTGCAGATGACAAAGAAATTGAAGAAATGTTGATGAAATAAAAGAAATTATTCAGATTGTGAAGGGAGACGAAAATTTAATAGTCATGGGTGACTGGAATTCGAGTGTAGGAAAAGGGAGAGAAGGAAACATAGTAGGTGAATATGGATTGGGGGACAGAAATGAAAGAGGAAGCCGCCTGGTTGAATTTTGCACAGAGCACAACATAATCATAACTAACACTTGGTTTAAGAATCATGAAAGAAGGTTGTATACATGGAAGAACCCTGGAGATACTAAAAGGTATCAGATAGATTATATAATGGTAAGACAGAGATTTAGGAACCAGGTTTTAAATTGTAAGACATTTCCAGGGGCAGATGTGGACTCTGACCACAATTTATTGGTTATGACCTGTAGATTAAAACTGAAGAAACTGCAAAAAGGTGGGAATTTAAGGAGATGGGACCTGGATAAACTAAAAGAACCAGAGGTTGTACAGAGATTCAGGGAGAGCATAAGGGAGCAATTGACAGGAATGGGGGAAATAAATACAGTAGAAGAAGAATGGGTAGCTTTGAGGGATGAAGTAGTGAAGGCAGCAGAGGATCAAGTAGGTAAAAAGACGAGGGCTAGTAGAAATCCTTGGGTAACAGAAGAAATATTGAATTTAATTGATGAAAGGAGAAAACATAAAAATGCAGTAAGTGAAACAGGCAAAAAGGAATACAAACGTCTCAAAAATGAGATCGACAGGAAGTGCAAAATGGCTAAGCAGGGATGGCTAGAGGACAAATGTAAGGATGTAGAGGCCTGTCTCACTAGGGGTAAGATAGATACCGCCTACAGGAAAATTAAAGAGACCTTTGGAGATAAGAAAACGACTTGTATGAATATCAAGAGCTCAGATGGAAACCCAGTTCTAAGCAAAGAAGGGAAAGCAGAAAGGTGGAAGGAGTATATAGAGGGTCTATACAAGGGCGATGTACTTGAGGACAATATTATGGAAATGGAAGAGGATGTAGATGAAGATGAAATGGGAGATACGATACTGCGTGAAGAATTTGACAGAGCACTGAAAGACCTGAGTCGAAACAAGGCCCCCGGAGTAGACAATATTCCATTGGAACTACTGACGGCCGTGGGAGAGCCAGTCCTGACAAAACTCTACCATCTGGTGAGCAAGATGTATGAAACAGGCGAAATACCCTCAGACTTCAAGAAGAATATAATAATTCCAATCCCAAAGAAAGCAGGTGTTGACAGATGTGAAAATTACCGAACTATCAGCTTAATAAGTCACAGCTGCAAAATACTAACACGAATTCTTTACAGACGAATGGAAAAACTAGTAGAAGCCAACCTCGGGGAAGATCAGTTTGGATTCCGTAGAAACACTGGAACACGTGAGGCAATACTGACCTTACGACTTATCTTAGAAGAAAGATTAAGGAAAGGCAAACCTACGTTTCTAGCATTTGTAGACTTAGAGAAAGCTTTTGACAATGTTGACTGGAATACTCTCTTTCAAATTCTAAAGGTGGCAGGGGTAAAATACAGGGAGCGAAAGGCTATTTACAATTTGTACAGAAACCAGATGGCAGTTATAAGAGTCGAGGGACATGAAAGGGAAGCAGTGGTTGGGAAGGGAGTAAGACAGGGTTGTAGCCTCTCCCCGATGTTGTTCAATCTGTATATTGAGCAAGCAGTAAAGGAAACAAAAGAAAAATTCGGAGTAGGTATTAAAATCCATGGAGAAGAAATAAAAACTTTGAGGTTCGCCGATGACATTGTAATTCTGTCAGAGACAGCAAAGGACTTGGAAGAGCAGTTGAATGGAATGGACAGTGTCTTGAAAGGAGGATATAAGATGAACATCAACAAAAGCAAAACAAGGATAATGGAATGTAGTCGAATTAAGTCGGGTGATCCTGAGGGAATTAGATTAGAAAATGAGGCACTTAAAGTAGTAAAGGAGTTTTGCTATTTGGGGAGCAAAATAACTGATGATGGTCGAAGTAGAGAGGATATAAAATGTAGGCTGGCAGTGGCAAGGAAAGCGTTTCTGAAGAAGAGAAATTTGTTAACATCCAGTATTGATTTAGGTGTCAGGAAGTCATTTCTGAAAGTATTCGTATGGAGTGTAGCCATGTATGGAAGTGAAACATGGACGATAAATAGTTTGGACAAGAAGAGAATAGAAGCTTTCGAAATGTGGTGCTACAGAAGAATGCTGAAGATTAGATGGGTAGATCACATAACTAATGAGGAAGTATTGAATAGGATTGGGGAGAAGAGAAGTTTGTGGCACAACTTGACCAGAAGAAGGAATCGGTTGGTAGGACATGTTCTGAGGCATCAAGGGATCACCAATTTAGTATTGGAGGGCAGCGTGGAGGGTAAAAATCGTAGAGGGAGACCAAGAGATGAATACACTAAGCAGATTCAGAAGGATGTAGGTTGCAGTAGGTACTGGGAGATGAAAAAGCTTGCACAGGATAGAGTAGCATGGAGAGCTGCATCAAACCAGTCTCAGGACTGAAGACCACAACAACACAACAACAACACTCCTCAGTGTTCTTTGATGCATCGGTGTCACAGTCTTCCTCTTCTAAATCATGTGAAGATGCTCCATGCCACACTGCATCCTCATCCGTACAATCGAACAATGTTTTTAGAAGGATAGTTGCTACTTACCATATAGCAGAGCTGCTGAGTCACAGGTAGGACACAACAAAAAGACTGTCACAAAATGAGCTTACGTGCAACCCACACATGTGACCACCACAGTCTCTGGCATATGCCAGAGGCTGAGGTGTGTGTGTGGGGGGGGGGGGGGGGGGTATTTTTGACAAAGGCCTTGTTGGCCAAAAGCTCATTTTGTGACAGTCTTTTTGTTGTGCCTATCTGCAACTCAGCATGTCTGCTATCTGGTGAGTAGCAACTATCCTTTTCATAGTATTGTTACATTCCATCCTGGATATTGCATTTTTTGATCCAACAATATTTGATGGACTCGTGGCACATCAGCTGGATTATTCAAGTCAAAAAAATGTTTCTGTAATTCCATTATGATTCTGTACTGGAAGAAACCAATAGTGCACGTTTTACTAAAATAATTAGAGCAAAATCACATAAATAGAATTGAGATGAAGATAGAATAGATTGAACAAAAATACTCACAAATGTGCTGTCCCCATATCTGAGAGATACACAGGCTATCACGGTACATCCGTTTCAAAAGGGAGAACAACAGTAGTATGTTCAAATGCTATTAAAATAGCTTGAATAAAACCACAAAAATACAGTAAGTACAAAAATTGATTGATCAAAAATACTTACAGATTTGCTGTTGATGTGTCAGAAATATGAAGGCCACTGAGAGCAACAACCTTCACTTAACAATGGCTAGCACTACACTGTTGTTTGGCACTCTGTGGGTTAGGAAGATAGGTGGGGAGAGACTACTCCCTCCATACAGCAGTGCCTGCCATTAGACAAAGTAGTCTTTGTATCTCAGAGATATGAAGATAGCACTCGACTGTTAAACCAGAAACATTTGAGCATCTCAAAGAGAGTGCTACAAGTGCCCAAACAACAAAACACGCGGAAGATGGATTAGAGTAATGCAACGTGTGAAAATGGTTGTGATTGGTCTTTATACCTTACTTGAATGAACCTAATTGCTCCTATCAGCACCATTCTGAGTAGAGATATCTGGTGTCAAGAAACTCAGCTGTGAAACACGTAAACAAGGCCAGCATCTTTTATGTCAATTATGTCTTCTTTTTTTTTCCCCACGTCGAATGTTGTTTCATTAAGCATGAATTGTGAGGAAATTATAGGTATGTTAATCCCAAAAAAAAATTGTGCCAATTAATATTGTGCATGTAGAAAATGCAACAGTGGCAGTAAAAAGTTTTGTAAATGACGGGAAAACAATAATTCTGCGAACAAAAGTGGGGTTATACTGCATACTCTATTACAGTGTAATCAAAACTGGAATAACAAATAGGAAATGCCTTTTTCTTCTTATTACTGAGATGAAAATTCTGATGTTTTGAAACCTAACATACATAATATACTATATGCTTCTTGGTCTGCTGGTTAATACACATTTGTTTTGGAGCGCACAGGCTATTTTCATACTAATTCTTCACTTAGCTGTATGTGTTATTTACTTTATTTTCAATTGATTTTGAAGCCTTTTGTGACTTCATCCTTGGCCAGTAAGACACATTTATCGAAATGAAATACACTTGCAAGAATATCTTCCAGCTTCCTCTAATTTAGTAAATGTGAGACTGGATATGTTCAGTATTTGTTGACAGTACTAGTTGACAAGCCTTCAGTATACTGAAGCGACTCTTGCACCATCAATAATATTGTCAGTTGGCAATGAGATTTTACTAAGTGATGATGTCTTATACCCAGAAAAAAGGATATTAGCTATGGCTGGTAAGAAACAACAGAAAAAAAGGAAATGGGCCAAAGAATGGCTGAAAAAGAAAGAACTAACTTGTCATATGTTAATTTGCTGACTGAATCAGACCCATGGACCCAAAAGATCTCGTAAACTGTTTAGTTAAGTGCTCAGCATCACAAAACAAATTACTAATACAGAAACAACATAAAATAGACGCAAAATATACTAACCCTTTCCACTCCAACAGCGAGTGGCACTTGACAATGCTAATTTTGTTTTCCACTCTGATATCAGCCTCATTAGACACGATTTTCCGTAGCTCTTGCATGCTTCATTCTCGAATCTGAGTGTACTAGCCATCACTGCTGCATAGGTATGCCATCTATGGAAACTTTTGCTAACTTGGTGTCAAACTGTAGTAGTTGTGTTGAGAAAGAGGTTGCAATAATTATGTTCAAGTTAGTAAGAGTGGAATAGCTAGTTCTTCACATACAGTCATTTCCAAGGAAGAGATTTAGAGCTTTTAGAGGAATGTCTAAGTGAAAATTAGAGTATAATTGGAAGGACAAACAGCATGGTTGTATTTTTTTGTTGTTTTATTATCCGCAAAATTGATTTTTGGTCACTTAGTGACCATCCTCAGTGCTGTAATACACAATTAAAATTTGTAGGCACTGGTATCAACAAGCTTAGAGCGATCACATAAACTGACTAGTCAGATTTTGTGGATAATAAAACAACAACAAAAAAATATGACCAATGCTGTTCGTCCTTCCAACTATATCCATTATCTGGTCGTGGTGCACAGAACACTCCATGGAGTCGCCAATGAAGAAAATTAGAGTGACAGTGATTTTGATGACAGTGATTCATTTGTAAACAATCCTAGTAAAGTGACTATGAGACAGTTCACCCTGAAGAGTTGCAATGAAAATTTTTGTGTTATGATACTTACGTAAATACGTTTGAATGAAAGCACACTTTTTGCTTTAATGTATACCCTAATTTTTGGTCAGTGATCTCATCGTTTTGTCAAAGATTGGGCAATTCTCTGTGCAATGCGCAGAAACCATGTGTCTACATTATGGAGTGAAAAGGGTTAATGAGCAGGGCAATCACAATCAATGAGAGATTAGGAGTAACTTTGAGATTCTGGCGACAGGCAAGTCATTCATATACTTGAAGTTTGGCTCTGTAATATGAGCCAACTCAGTTAGCAAAATTGTTATGGAAACTTGTGAAGCAATTATATCTGCCCAGCAAGAATATATTGAGAAAATTAACAGAAAACTTTTTTATGTTTTGTGAGGATTTGGCGAGACTGGCATGCATTTCGCACATATATGACATACTTTTTGAAGTAGAAACAGTATTTCCAAACTGCTATGAATTTCTACAAGCTAATACAATGTTTTCATTTTTTTTTTTTTAAGCAATAATTTAGCAAATTCTCGAGCAACCATCCAAAATTTCCCCACAAGGATTTTTTTCCTTCTAGCACTAATAAATTCAGCCATCTGTTCCTTGTACATTTTGGAAAGTAGAGCAGTGCACTGTGAACATTTACCGAAAGGAACAAAATTGAACTGCAAACATAAAAAGTGCACACTTAACGTGTATCTTCTTTTTTTTGCGGCGCAAAGACTGTTCCACAAAATTTTGGGCATGCAGCTGCATAAATTCAGTTTCTTCTTCTAATATTTTGGTTGAGTACTGTCCAGCCGTCTTCAGAGTGAGCCAGGGTGACTAACGCTCCAGCACTTGCTCCATTCTTTTAAACCTGAGCAGTGGTTTGGTCCTCAGGTTTAAAAGGACAGAGCAAGTGCTAGAGTATTAGTCACCTCGGCTCACTCTGAAGATGGCTGGACGGTATTCACTTGAAATATTAGAAGAAGAAGAAGAAGAAGAAGAAGAAGAAGAAGAAGAAGAAGAAGAAGAAGCTGAATTTATGTGGCTACACATCTGCAATTTTATGGAACAGTGCACACTTTGTGTGGACAGTCAATACATATTGACAGCACTGATAATATTTTACATGAAATGAAATGTATTCACAGTTGCGAATACGTACAATCGTCAGCTTGTATAATGGAGTGATGACAGTGAAAATTTGTGGTGGACTGGAACTCGAATCTGGATTTCCTGCTTATCGCGAGCAGTCGTCTTACCATTTGGCTACTCAAGAATGCATGTCCAGAGGAACTTTGCATCGTAATTTGGAATAACATGGGCACTGCAGTATCGTAGGGAAATATTTTGGTGGCCATCAATTCTGATCATCAGAGTTTCTGTGATTGACTATACGTCAAGGTGTGCCATCCAACAGTCAACATATTGATGGTTTAGCAATATAATTGAACCTGTGAGAGGCCCCTTTGTATTTACTACAGTAGATGATGCTTTGGTACAGCAACAACTATGCCTAAGTGCCTGATTATGAAGCCACAAAAGCCTTCAGAAACAATTAGAGATAAAGTAAATGACAAACACAGCTGAGTGGAAAAAAGCATGAAAATAATGGATACTTCCAAACAAAAATTTACAAGTGACATAATCATTATCTAGTGTCATGAGGGCAACAAGGTTAACACTTGTGTATGAGGTGTGGCTATAGAATGAGACTGTTGCTGTAAAACGTTTTATATCAAAAACATATTCATTTACATGTCATCACCCTCAGTATACTCCCCTGCTCTGTCCTTACGAGCCATGTGAATATTCCATAGATGGAAACCGTGCTGGAAGTGTTAGTCAGCGAGTTCCTTGATGACGCATGCGAATTTTTCTTTCACTGCTTCAGTGGACTGAAATATTGTTCCTTTTAATGCAGATTTGACATTTGGCAATAGATAAGTCACATCGTGTTAGGTCAGGCAAATAAGATGGATGTTCTAACACTGGGATACTCTGCTTCACTAGAAACCTCTCAACAGAATGCAGCATGAGCCGGTGCATTGTCTTGATGCAGAACTCATAACTTGTTGTTCCACAATTAGGGTCTCCCCCCCCCTCCCCCTCCTTCCAAGAGTCAAACAAGAACATTAAGGTAGTAATTTTGATTAATAGTTCAACCTTCAGAAACCCAGTGAGGACACACAGTTCCATGAAAATTGAAAAACATAATCATCATTGCTTTGAATCTTGATTTGCTCATTCAAGCTTTCTTCACTGTTAGTGAAGTTGGGTCCTTCCAATGTATGGAATGGTGATTAGTTTCTGAATCATCAGTGAAAAATCAAGATTTCATCACGTTATCACTTTTGCCAAGAAATTAGGATCATTCCAGTGGTATTCAATGAGTCTGTACAAACCTTTTCAAAAGCATCTGTTTATTCAATTCATGAGATGCTTTTTGTTTGATCATGATTATTTTCTGCACCCGTTTCACACCCACTTTTCTCATGTTATTTTTGTTGTGTAAAATTTGCGTTAAGCATTATTTGTCAGTTCCTACAGTTTCGGCAATCGATCGAGTACTCAACCAGCGGTCAGATCAAATTGGATTACCTACTTATTCGATATATTCATTTGTTTTTGATGTTGAATGACGTCCCAGGTGTGAGCCATTTTCAGTGTCTTCTTGGCTATCTTGGAAATGCTTGAACCACTTAAAATTTCGTGCATGGTAAACAACCTTCGCCATACACTTCTTTTAGTAACAGATATGTTTCTGTAGCAGTTTATCCAAGTTTCATGTGAAACTTCACAACATTTCGTAGCTCTGTTATTACACTTACCATTTTTTCTGCAAAACAAAACAACAACCCTTACACAAACAAAGGCGACGGTCATGCTGATTGTCTACAGACACCAGAGATTCTGCATTTGGCTGAGTAGGCTTCACGCTTCGTGGCTATTGGTCATTCACCTTTGGTGCGTGCGTACTTTGTGACAGCATCAGTCCCGTTATTTTATAGTCACACCTCATACATATAGAAAAATGTAGAAGCCTGTATTATGTTCTGTTGCTGTCACTAGTTCTAAAATTGATTCTTTTGCATACACTGTGAGAGCAGAGGTTAGGGCACTCAACTTGCATTCAAGAAGAATGTAGTTAAAAGTCTCCATCTTACCATTTAGATTTAAGTTTTATGTGGTGTTAGTAAATTGCTTCAGGCTGATATTGATATAGTTCTTTAGTAAAAGGCATCATGGATTGCCTCCCCATACTTGCCTTGTTGTCAGTGAGACATCTAAGCCATAATATTCCTCTTCCAGACAATTTGTGAAATTGCTTGCGTTTTGCTATAAATCATATCTGAAAATTTATGTTCTGGGTTATGTGGCGCAGTACTTAATTCCTCAGACTTCGCACATGGGAAGAATAGATTTGAAATTCCCATTCAGATTGGTGTTGTCTTCAGTTCCTTTGAATCACTACAGGTAAATGGAGGGATGGTTGCATTGGAAACTCTACAGCCTGTTTCCTTTCATGTCTTCCCATATCTTAGCTTCCACCCTGCCTCCTTTCTTGATATATTCTTGAAGGTTGGTTTGCATACATAAAAGGGTAATACAAGAATTACAGATAGAACTTAAGTCCAGCAGTTCAAATTGGCTGGCTATGAAACTATATTAGATCTTCTTTTTACTATCATATTCATTAAGGAAATAAAATAATGCCATACTAGAAATAATAACACCGAAACATTTTTGTTATACCAGAAATTCGTTTAAAGTAACCAAGCGAACTTATATAACATAAAAACCATCATAATGTGTTGTTTGCCGTGCAGATTGTGTGTGTGTGTGTGTGTGTGTGTGTGTGTGTGTGTGTGTGTGTGTGTGTGTGAGAGAGAGAGAGAGAGAGAGAGAGAGAGAGCGAGCGAGCAAATTTGCATGTGTAACATTGAGATTTGTAGTATCTGTGATACAGTTTGTTATATTTGTTATCTGACGAAGCTATTTTTTATGACAGGATTGGTTTTTAATAGCAGTAGTTCGTGTGGTTTTATAGTGCTTTCATTACCAAACAATTTTGCAATATATTTTTTCATGCATCTCTGTTGTTTAATTACAACCACAGGTCTGACCTGCCTAAATTTTTACAGAGGTACAAAAATTATTACAAATTCCTCAGTGTGTGGAGTTTGGCAGCTCAACCAGCTTTTAGGGAATGGTATGACAGACTTAATAGTTCAAAGTGTGCAGGCACACCTATGTTCAGATAAAAGTATAAGTTGTAACTTATAAACATGGTAGGAAAATTCTGTATAATGTAAGTTCTTTAGGAGTAAAAATCAGTCACTGAGTAGCACAAGTGTTGACTCGTCAACAGGCACACAAAAAAAGGAATAGAAAACTAACTAGCTTTCGGAATTAATCTTCTCTTGAGCCATACTACACACGTGCCCCAGTGTGCTCCCCCCCCCCCCCCCCACCCCCCCCCCCTCCCCGCGCCCCACAAACGCACACAGTTTTCTTTTCTTTCTCTTTCGTGTTTGGCAGTAGATGACTCAGTGCTTCTGCTATTTGATGAGTGGTCTCCATTACTCCTAAATTATTTAGTTGTAGCTTAATCAATCACTGTTTTCCACAGTACATGATTATATTTAAACATGTATTTTTCCCATATTTTTGTCACAATCTACAGAGTGAGCAAGAACTTTGGCAAAAATTCGGAGATTGTTCAGATATATATTCTGAGTATTTTGATACAAGGGACCTGTGGTTCTATTTGTTCTATTTGTTACCTGTCTGACCAGGGCGTCACGGCTGTTCATCGGGTTATGAAAAGGGTTGACTCGAACATCATTCCAACCCGCACTGTCTTCTTGACATTTGACAAAGTTCAACTCCCATCAAAAATCAAAGCAGGCTATGAGATAATTTCCGTTCGCCCTTATGTCCCAAACCCTACGCGTTGCTATCGATGTCAGCGGTTCAATCACACCAGCCAGTCCTGTTCCAATCCGGCCAAATGTGTTACGTGTGGCAAGGATGCCCATGAGGGTGCTTGTCCACCTCCATCCCCTCGCTGCATCAACTGTATGGGTGACCACGCTGCTTCCTCTCGAGATTGCCCTGTTTTTAAGGACGAAAAGCTCATCCAGGAAATAAGAGTGAAGGAAAAGGTGTCGACCTTTGCTGCTCGAAAGTTACTCGCCAGTCGACAGCCCACCATGCCTCAGAAAGGAAAATACAGCACTGTCCTTGCTTCTCCTCGGCCAACAAAGGAGGCGGCCACGCAGACTTGCGACCTCACCTTTAGTACCACGGTAGTCAGATCGGCCAGCGCAAAGATCGCCCGTTCAACCTCACCACTTTCGCCTGCCCACTCTATGGCTCACCCTTCGTCGGGTTCTGCTAAATCTCGAGCCCAAAAGTCAGACGCCAAGTCTTCGAAAAAAGAGCATTCTCGTGAAGAGTTTTTACGTACCGCAACTTCACAACCATCGGTTCCTCCTTCATCTAAACATCATACTTCAAAGAAGGCTACGAAGAAACACAGTTCCTCTCCTTCTCCGCCAAGGCGTGTCCCATCTACAGCACCACCTGGCGGAAATCACCCTCGGCCGTCTTCTGTGTCGCCGAGGCGCACTGCTGGTGGCTGGTCAACTGGCCGATCGTTGGTAGCAGGAGCTGCTCCTGACCAACCTATGGATCAGGATCTTCTGCCTTCGACTGAATGCCATTCCGTGCTGTCGGTCGCAACCTCTGAGCAGTCGTTGAGTTGACAGCACCCTTGGTCACGTTCCTCCATTTTCTGTTCACCCTATGTCCATTATCCACTCGAACATCCGTGGCATTCGAGCCAATCGGGATGAATTGTCGGTCCTCTTACGATCCTACTCGCCGGTCCTCTTCTGTCTTCAGGAAACAAAGCTGCGTCGCCATGACCGCTTTGTTCTCCCTCATTTTCAGTCCGTCCGATATGACCTCCCCTCTGTTGAAGGCACTCCAGCCCATGGAGGACTCATGATTCTGCTTCATGATACTCTCCATTATCACCCAATCCCCTTAAACAGTTCCTTCCAAGCTGTCGCCGTCCATCTTTCCCTTTCTGGATACACGTTCTCTCTTTGTACGGTATACATTCCATCGTCCACACCAATGGCACGAGCTGATCTCCTTCATCTTCTTGATCAGCTTCCACCCCCCTATTTGCTGGTTGGGGACTTCAATGCCCACCACCCGCTTTGGGGATCTCCACATCCTTGTCCACGTGGCTCACTATTGCTAGACGTCTTCCACCAAGCGGATCTAGTCTGCCTCAACACTGGGGTCCCCACATTTGTGTCTGCCTCCACGACAAATTTATCTCATTTGGACCTTGCGGTCGGTACTGTTCCGCTAGCTCGGCGCTTCGAATGGTTCGCCCTTGATGATACACACTCGAGTGACCACTTTCCATGTGTTCTTAGACTGCAGCCTCAACTGCCATATATGCGCGCGCGACGCTGGAAGTTTGCCCAAGCCGATTGGACACTTTTTTCGTCTCTAGCGACATTCGATGACCGTCGCTTTCCCAGCGTCGACGATGAGGTCACACATGTTACCGACGTTATTCTCACAGCTGCGGAACGTTCAATACCACGCACCTCTGAATTGCCCCGGCGCCCCCCAGTTCCTTGGTGGAACGAGGCATGCCGTGACGCAATACGTGAGCGGCGACGTGCTCTTCGCATTTTCCGTCACCATCCAACTTTGGCCAACTGTATCCGATATAAGCAGCTCTGTGCGCGATGCCGTCGCGTCATCCGCGATAGCAAGAAGGCAAGCTGGAAATTCTTTATTAGCTCATTTAACACCTTCACTCCCTCCTCGGAAGTTTGGAGTCGGCTTCGACGGTTCTCAGGCGCGCCTAGTTTCTCCCCGGTCTCTGGGCTCACTGTCGCGCATGATACCTTAGTGGACCCTGTCGCAATTTCTAACTCATTGGGTCAGCACTTTGCTGAGATTTCGAGCTCTTCAAATTACCCGCCAGCATTTCTCCCGAAGAAACGTGCAGCGGAAGTGCGACATCTTGCCTTCTCCTCTCAAAATCACGAAAGCTACAATACTGTTTTCTCCATGCGGGAACTCCAACATGCCCTCTCATCTTCTCGCTCCTCCGCCCCAGGACCGGATGGTATCCATGTCCAAATGTTGCTGCATTTATCAACTCATAGCCTGCGTTACCTCCTTCACCTTTATAGTCGAATTTGGACCGACAGTACCTTTCCCAGGCGATGGCGGGAAGCTATTGTCGTTCCCGTTCCGAAACCTGGAAAGGACAAACATCTCCCCTCTAGCTATCGCCCCATTTCTCTCACGAGTAGTGTCTGTAAGGTTTTGGAGCGTATGGTGAATTACCGTTTAGCTTGGTGGCTGGAATCCCGCAGTCTTTTAACACCAGCCCAATGCGGATTCCGAAAGCATCGTTCTGCCGTTGACCATCTTGTTGCTCTCTCCACTTATATCATGAACAATTTTCTCCGGAAACGCCAAACGGTAGCAATATTTTTTGATCTGGAGAGAGCATACGATACCTGTTGGAGGACAGGCATCCTCCGCACACTGTTCTCTTGGGGCTTTCGAGGCCGGCTGCCCCTTTTTCTTCGCGAATTTATGGCAGAGCGCACATTTAGGGTGCGGGTGAACACTACTCTCTCCCGTACTTTCTCCCAAGAAAACGGGGTACCCCAGGGCTCCGTGCTGAGTGTTTTACTGTTTGCCATCGCCATTAATCCAATTATGGATTGTCTCCTTCCTGATGTCTCGGGCTCCCTCTTTGTGGACGATTTTGCGATCTACTACAGCTCCCAATGGACCAGCCTTCTTGAAAGACGTCTTCAAGGATGTCTCGATCGCCTCCACTCGTGGAGCATCGAAGCCGGCTTCCGTTTCTCACCCAGTAAGACCGTTTGTGTTAATTTTTGGCGACGTAAGGAGTTTCTTCCGCCCTCCTTACATCTAGGTCCTGTCAACCTTCCGTTTTCCGACGTCGCTAAATTCTTGGGTCTTATGTTTGACAGAAAACTGTGCTGGTCCTCCCACGTTTCCTATCTTTCGGCTCGCTGTCTGCGTTCCCTTAACACCCTCCGTGTCCTGAATGGTACCTCCTGGGGAGCGGACCGAGTGGTCCTTCTCCGCCTCTATCGCGCCTTAGTGCGCTCGAAATTGGATTATGGAAGCATAGTCTACTCCTCTGCTCGGCCGTCTATTCTTCGGCGTCTCGACTCTATCCACCACCGTGGATTACGTTTAGTGTCTGGAGCTTTTTACACCAGCCCTGTGGAAAGCCTTTATGCTGAGACTGCTGAACCTCCGCTGTCCAATCGGCGGGCAGTCCTTCTGAGTCGTTATGCTAGCCATCTGTCTTCCATGCCTGCTAATCCAGCCCATGACCTTTTTTTCGACGCCTCCTTTGATGTCGGGTATGCAGGCCGCTCCTCCTCCCTACTACCCCCGGGAGTCCGCTTCCGTCAACTGCTCCATTCTCTTTCCTTCCACTTTCCTAAAACCTTCTTGACAACTTGGGGTACAGCACCGCCTTGGCTCCGTCCCCGGATCGACTTGCTCAGAGACCTATGTCAATTTCCCAAGGATGGTACCCCTACACTTGTTTACCGTCGGGCATTTGCTGCTCTATGTGCACAAATGCCGGAAGCCACATTTATTTACACAGACGGCTCGAAAACATCGTTAGGTGTAGGGAGTGCCTATATTGTTGGCGACACCCCAAATCACTTTCGGCTTCCCGACCAGTGTTCGGTTTATACTGCGGAGCTTTACGCTGTTCTCCAGGCTGTCCACTACATCCGCCGCCATCAGCGAATACAGTACGTAATCTGCTCAGATTCTCTCAGCTCTCTCCTAAGTCTCCAAGCTCTTTACCCTGTGCACCCTCTGGTCCACCAGATTCAGGACTGTCTGCGCTTGCTCCACCTGGGGGGCGTCTCAGTGGCGTTCCTCTGGCTCCCGGGACACGCTGGTATCTGTGGGAATGAGGCGGCCGATATAGCGGCCAAGGCTGCAGTCTCTCTTCCTCGGCCAGCTATTCAGTCTCTTCCGTTTACTGATATACGGAGCGATTTATGTCGCCAAGTTGCTCATTTATGGCATGCGCATTGGTCAACACTTCCCCATAATAAATTGCGGGAAGTGAAAGCCCTTCCTTGCTCTTGGACCTCTTCCTCCCGAACGCGTCGTCGGGAGGAGGTAATTTTAACTAGACTCCGGATAGGGTACTGTCTTTTTAGTCATCGACATCTTTTAAGCGGTGATCCTCCCCCACTCTGTCCCCACTGCTCTCAGCTGTGGACGGTCAGACACCTTTTAATTGCATGCCCCTATTTTAATCCGTTACGCTCCCGTCTACAGCTATCGCCTGATCTATCGTCGATTTTAGCAGATGACACGCGCTCAGCTGACCGCGTTCTACAGTTTATTAGTGACAGTGAAATGACGTCAGTCATTTGAAGCTTTTTTTGGGGACAACCAACCCCTTTCTATAGTGGTTTTTTAAGCATTCCTTCTGCCTCTAGTTTCTCAAATTTTATGACTTTGTTCCCATTGCTGCTGATTTTAAATTTCGTTTTTTTCCTGTTTTCTACGTCACGGGCTGGGCGCTAATGACCATAGAAGTTTTGCGCCCTAAAACCACAAAAAAAAAAAAAAAAAAAAAAAAAAAGAACTGCACATACCATTGAAAATTCTGCTGTTATGCATCTGTTTTTAATGCAATACAGGTAGAAAGATAAATGTGGTATGAAGTCAAACAAAATGCAATTACTCTGATTCAATGCAATAAACACCATGGGTCATTTATGTCAAAAAAAATCTGAAAACATCACTGAACAAACTCTGAAATTTTGTCAGTGGAGTGAAGGTTCACCATTTATATGAAATATTTCAAAAAAATGTTCACACCATCCGTTATTTCAGTTTTTCCTCCCTTTAAGCCCACTTTCAGAACATTTGTTGATTCTAAAGAGAATGGCCCAGCTACAAAAAGTATTTGTCCATTCCCCCACTCAAGGTCTTACAGGGTTTGTATAAAAAGTAACTGTACTTTGCAGTGCACACTTGCCCAGGAGGATTGGTGGTGGGGGTATCTGGCTGAAAACACACGGCGTGCCAGTCACCTGCAGACTCTTGTCTTGGCAGCATCGTGCATTGAGCGTATACATCGCAAAGTCGTCGGTCATGGCCGAACATGCAGGAAAAGATCGACCAATGTTTCACCATCAAACTTTATGTGAAACTAGGAAAATCGGGTATGGAACAATTGGATATGTATCGGCAAACCTACAGCAATTATTGCCTGTCAAAAGCCCAGGTTTTCACGTGGATGAAGAGCTTTAAAGATAGCCGGGACAGCGTTGAGAACGAGGAACACTCCAGACACCCTTCAACTAGCAAAACTGACAAAAACATCGACCGCGTGCATGTTTTATTGAACACTGACTACCGGATGAGTGTCAGGATGATAGTAGATGACCTTGGACTTGATAAAGTGACAGTGCACATCATCACCACTAAAGAATTGTCGATGAGGAAGGTCTGCGCCAAGATTTTGTCAGACGTTCAAAAGCAAGCACGTGTGGATGCCTGCAAAGTTAATCTCCAGAGCCCTGAAGTTGATTTAAAATTTTTAGATAGCATTATCACCGGAGAAAAAATCTATGTGTTTCAGTATGACTCAGTGACAAGCCGAATGGCACACCGCAGCATCCCCACGTCCAATAAAGACTTGCATGAGCAAATTTAAGGTGAAAGCCATGCTGATTGCATTTTTCAATGTCAGGGGCATGGTTCATCATGATTTTGTGACCCAAGGCCAAACTGTCAAAGGTGCTTTCTGTTCCAAAGTGCTCAAGAGACTGAAAGCCATCACTGATGTTTGGAAGCTGCATCATGGCAATGCACCGAGTCAAACCTGCTTCATGGTGGCCAGTTCCCTCTCCAAGAAAGGGATTCAAACGATTCCCCCGCCCCCCTACAGTCATGATGTGGCCCCGACAGACTATTTTTTGTTCCCCAAACTAAAACCTCCCTGAAAGGGCACAGTCATGGTACCCTGGAGGAGATCCAAGCTGCCACGATGAGTGCTTTGAAGGTTATCCCACACTCAGTGGGTTGTTGACCCTCAAGGGTCGTACATTGAATAATACTAAGTGGTTGTAGCGATATCTACAATAAATTTTGATTCACAAGGTCAGTCATTACTTTTTATACAAACCCTGTATCATGGTTGTCATTATGATAATGTGTTGCATACAAAAGTATAGTACTGCTATGGAGCAACGTGATACAGTGGTAACATTTTGGACGTGCATTTAAGAGGATGGTGGCTAGAATCCTAGGTTTTGATTTCCTCAGGTTCACTAAATCGTGTAAACCGATTCCAGGATGGTTTCTTTGAAAAGGACGTGGCCGACTTTCATCTCATTCTCTTCCCCCTCCCTCTCTCCCCCCCCTCTCCCTCTCTCCCACCCTCTCTCCCCCCTCTCCCATCTCTCCCCCCCTCTCCCTCTCTCCCACCCTCTCTCCCCCCTCTCCCATCTCTCCCCCCTCTCCCATCTCTCCCCCCTCTCCCATCTCTCCCCCCTCTCCCATCTCTCCCACCCTCTCTCCCCCCTCTCCCATCTCTCCCCCCTCTACCCTCTCTCCCCCATCTCTCCCCCCCTCTACCCCTCTCTCCCCCCTCTACCCTCTCTCCCCCCTCTACCCTCCCTCCCCCATCTCCCCCCTCTCTCCTCCCTCTCCATCCCTCTCTCCCCCCTCTCACCCCCCCTCTCCCCCTGTCTCCCCCCTCTCACCCCCCCTCTCCCCCTGTCTCCCCCCTCTCACCCCCCCTCTCCCCCTGTCTCCCCCCTCTCACCCCCCTCTCCCCCTGTCTCCCCCCTCTCACCCCCCTCTCCCCCTGTCTCACCCCCCCTCTCCCCCTGTCTCCCCCCTCCCCCCTCCACCTCTCCCCCCCTCCAACTCTCCCCCCTCCAACTCTCCGCCCCCTCCAACTCTCCCCCCCTCCAACTCTCCCCCCCCTCCAACTCTCCCCCCCTCCAACTCTCCCCCCTCCAACTCTCCCCCCCTCCAACTCTCCCCCCCTCCAACTCTCCCCCCCTCCAACTCTCCCCCCTCCAACTCTCCCCCCTCCAACTCTCCCCCCTCCAACTCTCCCCCCCTCCAACTCTCCCCCCTCCAACTCTCCCCCCTCCAACTCTCCCCCCTCCAACTCTCCCCCCTCCAACTCTCCCCCCTCCAACTCTCCCCCTCCAACTCTCCCCCTCCAACTCTCCCCCTCCAACTCTCCCCCCTCCAACTCTCCCCCCTCCAACTCTCCCCCCTCCAACTCTCCCCCCTCCAACTCTCCCCCCCTCCAACTCTCCCCCCCCTCCACCTCTCCCCCCCTCCACCTCTCCCCCCTTCCACCTCTCCCCCCCTCCACCTCTCCCCCCTCCACCTCTCCCCCCCCTCCACCTCTCCCCCCCTCCACCTCTCCCCCCCTCCACCTCTCCCCCCCTCCACCTCTACCCCCCTCCACCTCGCCCCCTCTACCTCGCCCCCCTCCACCTCGCCCCCCTCCACCTCGCCCCCCTCCACCTCGCACCTCTCCACCTCTCCCCCCTCCCCCTCCACCTCTCCCCCCTCCCCCTCTCCCCCCTCCCCCTCCACATCTCCCCCTCTCTCCCCCCTCCCCCTCTCTCCCCCCTCCACCTCCACCTCCCTCCCCCCTCCCCCTCCACCTCTCTTCCCCTCCACCTCTCTCCCCCCTCCACCTCATAATTGTGCATCACCAGTCTTCAGGAATCTTTTTGTCCACAGCTTTGATTAGATCTATTGAGATCACTGACCGGTGGCCTGATCATAGTTCAACATGGACATTTTCCCATCTGTCCTTGAAAGCTCTAGCCCACTTCTGAATTTTGTTGTCACTCATTGCATTGTGGCCATAAACCTCACGTCTGTCGATGAATTTCCACTGTTGTAACATTCCTTTACTGTCAAAAACCAAATCACTGACCATATTTCACAGTCAGTGGTCTGTTCAGTTGTTTTATACATATTGAACTAGCAATATCAACACCCTAATGTGACAATACCAATGCAAATGTTGTTGTTTTATGAGCAAGCAGCTTGGGAGGCAGTATTCACCCGTGTTCAGTGTTCGCACGACATTAAATTAGCTGCAGCAGTTACTTTGTGAATAACCTTCATAGTAGACAAAACAATGAGATTGGAGGTACAGTATTGCTTAGGTCCTCAGTAGTTGTCAGATCTGAAAAGTCAAAGACAAAACAACTGGGAGTTTTTGTGTTTATTTGTTTTTTCGTGGTCGAGATCTAATGCCAGTTGGTTTAATAGTTATTTGCTGCTTGGTCCACCTCCATAACTGAGTGATCAGCACAGCTGACTGCCATCTGGGGCACACAGATTCAATTCCCAGTAATGTTAGGGGCTTTTCCTCAATGAAGGACTTGAACGGGGTATATTCTGCATCATGTGGCCAACTGAGGGCCTACTCAGCCGATCACTGGTGGTTCCATGGTCAAGAAACCCAACAATGACACAGAGAGCAGTGTGCTGACCACATGCTCCTCCATACCCTGCCAATGATGCCATCAACAGAGGATGACATAGTGGTCAGTCGAGCCCAATTGGCCCACCTAAGGCCAGATTGCCAAACTTCATTTGCTGCATGAAGTCAGCAAAATATGTGGGCAGCAAAGAAGATACTAGGGGCTTGTTTGTGATATGCAACCAGCTGGGCAAAATGCAATGTACATTACGAGTTAAGTAAGTTGCTTGTACAACAGACATAATAGATGATGCTTTGTGTGTAGTTCATTTCAGAGATCACCTCCTTTCTGTATGCATTACTTGAGAAGAATAATACTAAAGGGAAACTGCCAAAGTAGGCATTCAGAGGAGCCATCTAGAACACTCCAGAGCCAATCATTACAGAGTACACTGTTGAACGTCATGATAACATTTACACTGTGGACATTTATATCACCCATATATTAAGTTTGCCGTGGTACAGCTTGAGTGAAATCTTCTTAATAGGCACCAGGTTAAACAAAAAAGGTTGTGAGTGAGAACAGAAAGGCACCACAGATCCTTTTACTACAGGGTGTTCCTTTGTTCCAGTTAGACTGTTCAGCAGTTACAACTGGGTAAAATTATGATCCAAAATATCCCATTTACAGTCCAGCTATGTAAATGAGGAATCAGACTTTTAGACTCTGAAATGCAGGGGCATTAAAAAATCCAAGGTAATTGCAATTAAGAAAAGTTGTAGACAACAGATTGTGGCACAGTGTACACTACTCCTATGTCCTCTTGCTCCATTATGAAAGAACAGCAGCTTACAACTGATTAATTTCTCCATGAGCAGTGTATAGAGTTCCATAACAGCATCAAATTGTCAGGCCTTTTTCTAGCTATTTCACCAGAGATAAGTATTTACCAACTTAGTTTCCTGATTTTTACCCATGTGTTCACCATTTTTTGTATTATACATTCAGACTGTGTAATACACAATTATTTCAGGATAAAAAAGGAGAGCTGTAGTGCTGTAGTTTGGTGATCCACGGGAATAAAATTTTCAGTCATGACAATGTTCTGGACAAAATTTGGATTTTTCTGCACTGAAGGATAGGTTAAGTGATTTACTTCTGATCAACTGAATTTTGAAAAAAATATCATTTACTGCTGCATAATAGAAAACGTTGGGGAACTAACAGCTGTTAGTGAGGCATTATTGGAGAGCACATGCACTTGTCTCACGAGGCACGGACTACAACTTCAATCCTAAGTTATCGACTGACAAACATTCACCGAGACTAATAGATAATAAAGTCCAATGAGAGAGTTGTGTACACACACTGTCATTCCAGAATGAGATTTTCACTCTGCAGCGGAGTGTGCGCTGATATGAAACTTCCTGGCAGATTAAAACTGTGTGCCCGACCGAGTTCAAGTCTCGGTCGGGCACACAGTTTTAATCTGCCAGGAAGTTTCACACTGTCATTGACTTAAAGGATAGTGACAACTTTTAAAGTAAGTGTGACTTAATTTCTTGTGACTATTTCATTCACGCTCTTGGTGCGATGTAACATCACCAATATACCTGCCTGACAAAAAAAATTTGAAACACCCAGAAGGTGAGAGGAAACAAAATTAAGTTTCATGTGTAGTGAGGGTATGTTATGTTATTTCAGTGAGTACACTATTGAGTCAGATTTACAAAGAACCTGGCAGTATGAACTCAGTTATCAGTATGAACTCAGTTATCAGTATGAACTCAGTTATCAGTATGAACTCAGTTATCAGTATGATGTTGCACCCCCTCTAGCCTCGGTGCATTCAGTTGGGAAGAGCATCACAAAGCTGTTGTATCTGTTTCTGGGGAAAGCTGGCCCACAACTCTCGTAACTAGTCACTGGTGTTCTAAATACTGGCACTGAGACAAGAGTTG
>NW_026048442.1:0-79173 GCF_023864345.2 Schistocerca serialis cubense | reverse complement strand
AATGTGAAATGTTTTTGTTTGGTTGTTTTTTTGTTTGTTTTTGCCGCCCACTATTCCCTTTGCTGTACGCCGAGTTTGACAATGGTGCGACGTAACTGCAGCGTGGAGGTGTGTGAGTGACGTTGAAATGAACGTGCCATTAAGACGCATTGTTGTTGTATTGTACTGTACGTGTACGGCGACACGCACGATGATGTACCATTCGACTCTGATTTTTGATAGCCGTGTCTGACTGATTGCGTACGACGCACGCACACCGATGTCGTCATTCAAGATGCACGCGTGTCCAGTGCAGTACAGTAAGCGCGACGCTAGACGACGACGACGGCGGCGGCGGCGGTCGTCGTTTGTTTGGCGAATGTCTGTACACGTGTTTGTCTGTGTCCATCCGGTATGTATTTGTTTGTTTGAAAGTGTTTTGTGTGTCGGTGACGTGGTCCGATCCGTCGCCCCCTTGAGTAACTGTCGATCGGCGCGATAGACCGGCGTCACGCAACTGAACCGAAGTCTTGGGCACACCCGTCATACTGTTGTACACCGTCGCGCTGAGAACGGTAACGAAAGGTTGACTTTGATCGGTCGAATGTCTGGGCAGAACGTGAGGAATGAGGCAAGAGTGCAAGGAGGGGGGGCAAAAGAGAGAGGAAGGGAAAAAGGGGAGAAACGCATTCGTAGAGCAACGGAACGTTCCCGTGTCGGAGGCGTATTGGAGCCGCACTGAAATGCGTTTAACGGCGGCGCGGCTGCAAGTGTCTGCCGTGGTGAACGTTACCTTTGACGGCTGCATTGGGCTTTGCCTTTGCTTTCGCTTTCGCTTTCCCGGATGTACGTAACGTTTGTTGATATGGTTCTGAGGAAGAGTGTATGACAGTGCCGTGCCGTCCATGTTCGTGTGCCCTCCCATTGTGTGTATGCTATTGTCTGTGTACTTGAATGATGTATGTAGGTGTTAGTGGACATGTTTTACCAGTGGGGGGAAATGGATCGTCGATAGTTGCCGTCACTCTGTCACGGTCGAGATGACGCACCCTCCGTACAGAAAGGTGTCGAGAAAGTGAGTGTGTGTGTGTGTGTGTGTGTGTGTGTGCGCGCGTCCGTGAATTGGCAGTGTTTGGAGGTGGGCGTGCCCTGCATGTGGCCCGGAAGGCTGTTCGTTTGGCGGTAGTGTTGTGTGGACAGGGGAGGGGCATGCGTAACGCTGCTGGCATGGCATTTCGGGAGATGGGAGGGGGCAAACGAGGAAACGAGGAGCGGCGGCCAAAGACGGGACGGGGAGGGGCGCGGTGTGGGTGGCTTGCGCCTGTGCTCGGCGTTGTGGTTTGTGCAAAAGAGGAGGAGAAAAACAATGAGTTGCCAGGGAGGGGAGCGGTGTTGTGTTGTGGTTGTCGTGGTGTAGCCGCAGACGCGGCTGTCAGTGAACGTGGCGAGACGGACGGACGGATGCGCGGAGGGGGCGGGGGCGGCGCATTTCGCCGGTGCCGTGCCGTGCCATGCCTGAAAGCCGCGTGGTCGCTGTGTTGTTGGTGGCGTGGGGGCGAGGAGAGTACCGTACGGGTGTGCTTGTGCGCCGGAAATGGCACACTGCGCCTGCCCGTCTTGGAGGCTGATGGCTGTGGTGTGGAAATGGGGCGCGGTGATGTTGAAGCAGTTGAAGAACAGAAAAGAAACCAAGAAAACGGAAGGCGTGATGCGGCGGTGGTGGTGAGAGCGGGAAAAACAAAACAAAACAAAAGAAAAAAAAAACAGCAAAAAAAAAGAAGGAAAAACAACAAGAAACAAAAAAGAAAACAAAAAGTCTATCAATATTAAAATGTAAATGGAAATGGAAATGGACCCAGGTATAACCTCCCTGCACAAATAGCAGAGAGTCCGATGGTAATAAAAATGTGCCAGAATGTTAACGTCCCTACAAAACAAACCCAACGATAATATTAATGAAAGAATGAACCGTATGTAACATTGCAACAGACACAATGAAACCTGATAAATTGTATAAGGGCAGCAGCGTTGACCTTTGGCCCTGTATTCAGAATAAAAAGAGCCAAAGATCGTTACCCCAATGAAAAAGACACTGAAACACGTATGTAACATAGCAGCGATGGCGAGACATTGTAGCATCTGTGACCAGAGAGTTTGCGCTGGACTGCGCGAGTGTTGCGAGCGGTTCTCAGTCAGTCAGTCAGTCAGTCAGTCGTTGCGAGTCTGTAGCTCTGTGTAGTTGAGGGCTGTACTCTGTCGGTAGTCGTCGCGTGCAGTACGCTAATAGTCGTCATGCAGAGCGGTCGGTCAGTAGTAGGAGCCGAGTGCGGTTGTGTGATGTAGGCGGTCGGCAACACTGGTCAAGATGGTGAATAAGGTATACTGTTAATTAATATAATCATTAGATAATGAAAAATTTTTGTATTTATTGTAATTATTCTCCAACAAGTTCCCCAATAATAATTTGTATTTCAAAAGCATTTTTCAAACATTTAATTTTTTATTGAACTAAAGAGTTCGTTGCACTTCACATTTCATTCCACTTCTTTGAAGAAACATTTCACTAAAATCACAAAAAAAGAGAATATTATTATTTGCAATGCAGTTCCTCCAAGCGCTGCGCAACAACAAGAGCAGAAATGTGACATCCATTTATTCGGAGGTAAGACGTTAATTCTGATTGTTTTGCACAGGGCCAAAGACCGATATTTCGGTTTAATTGAAGTTTCTTGTCACTGAACGGACGTTAAATGTTGTGAAGAATTTATATTTGAGTCAGATTGCGAATTTCACATTTTCGTTGCCATTTTCAATACCTCTCATTGTGGGCGAGGTTACAATTAGCGCAATGTCCATTAGCATCCGTAAATAACATTGTCCATTATTTTAAATTTTGCGGGGAGGTTACAACACACACAAAAAACAAAAAAAAAAAAAACAAAAAAATTGCATTCATATCCGCTCCTCAATTGTAGATACCCCTTACACAGCTGTGTGCAATGAATGAGTGCTGGCTGGTAATTAATTGCACTCCTTGGAGGGAAATGCCATAGGAAGTAGTCTTTAAAAAGTGAATGTTTTTCGTTAAAAGACAAAAGTTACTTTAGAAAAAAGTAATAGTGGGGCTTTTGTTGTTGAACAAAATAAGTACAATGAACATACGTTATCAGATTTGCGCAATGCAGCTTCACACTACCTTTTGATTATAACACAATATACTATACACCGTCCCGAACCGTGACCAGAGTCGCGAGACGAGCAGAGCACGCCGCCGACGCCCGCTCAGTACAACCGTCCACCCGCTACTACTGTCGACCGACTACTACCTCTCCCGACTCGCGCTACAATGTATATAACAACTGTTCCTGGCGACCCGGTGCGTGCCAATACTGTCGTCTGGCGCGGTCCAAGCGCCGACTAGCAACGATAAATAACTCTCTGGTCAGACAGAGATGCTGTCATGGCTCGCCATCGCTCTGGTAATGAATACATACGTGTTGCAGCGTGCGTACCACCGGAACACGCAGTGGCGGAGCCAAAGACTGTGTTGTCGAGGTCGAGTGCGAGCGGGAAGAGAGGCAGCGTCGGCACGGAGATGCAAGCGAGCGCGAGACGCACGGGGGCTGCGGCGTGGCGCGTTTGCGGTCGGCGCCTTTGGTGGCAACGGCCGGGACAAGCAGCGGTGTATGGTGTGGTGCGGGGCGGACAGGGGCGGCGGTGGACGGGGAGGAGGCGGCGCGACGACGGCATGGGGGCGAAAACGGGACGGGGGACGGCGGATGTTGAGAGGCGTCACGCGCGGACAGGACACAGACACAGAGACACACAGATTGGAAAGGGAGGGTGCGCGGTTAGTGGTTGGGAATGTGCGTACCGTGCGGGATGGGAGTGGGCGAGGAACACGGTCGTGGCCCCTGTTTTGGGTGCGTGTGATGACGTTGGTGTGCTGTGGGAAGGGAAGGTGCTGTGGCGGCGGCGCGTAATGGGCGTAGGCCGAAAAGAGAAAGGAACGTGGGCAGTGTGTTGGCAAGCGTCGGTTCGACTGCGACGTTGATGGGCAGGGCAGGGCAGGGCAAGGTTAATGGTGGTAGGAGTAGGCGTGTGGGCGCAAAAAAATCTGCCGCTGCAGGCGGTGCCGTAACCGCCATGGCGGGAAGGAGAGAGGGCCAAAGAAAGAAAGAAAGAAAGAAAGAAAGAAAGAAGAAGACAAAAAAAAACAAAAAAAAAGGAGGGGGGGGCGAAAGTGGAGAGGCGGTGGTGTGAGAAGGGCGGGGGCGGAAGGAAGGCAGGAAGGACAAGAGGCGAGGCGACGGCTTGCTTTGTGTATCGGTCGGTCTCTGGCTATGCTTCGTTTTCTGCAGCAGGGTCGGTGCGCGGCGTGGCTCGCGGCAGTGGGAACGCCTGGTGGCTGGACGGCCAGCAATGCGGTTGGATGGGCGGCCACAGCACCGCACCTGTGCCCGAGGAGGAGACGCTGGCGGCGGGCCCTGAGGTGAGGCCGGCTCGGCTGGGGCTGTGGATGTGTAGGTGTGCGCCGCTGCTGCAACAACGAGTAAAACGCGAGAAGAAGGGATGGCGGTAGAGAGAAAAAAAAAAAGGTCGTGTTGTGTTGATGCGCAGGCAGACGCGTACAGAGAGACGAGCCCGGTCTGCAGCAGGGTGTGGCCGTGCCGAGTGCAGAGCAGCGGCGGCTCGGTTCGGTTCGGCCCGGCCCGGCGGGCCGCGCTGTTGTCGCGGACGTGAGCGCCCCCTGGCGGGTGGCCGGAGGCGGCGCGGCGTGTTGGACGTGTGGCTGGTGGCAGTGCACAATTTGCGAGTGGCTGGCGGTGTGGTGTGGTGTGGCGGTTGGCGCGTCGGGCGGCGGAGAGGTATGTGTTGCGGGCGCCCTTTGCTGCGCTGCGTCGTTGCGTGTGCCGTACAGGGCGGGCGCTTGTCGACTGTGTGGGCGGTGTGGCGAATTGGCGTGAAACGGCTGCCGAGAGGTGTGTGGTAGCGAGCCGGTCGTTGTCAGTGCGAAGGGGAATGTGCGTGCGTTTGGCGGTTTCGGTGTGCTTTTTGCGGCGTGAGAGTGGGAATTAGTGGGGCCGGCTGTTGTGTTGGTTCCTTGTGTCTTGTGTCGCGTAGCTTGATGGCAACGTGGAAGGACGCCGGTTTCGTTTCGAGCCTTGCGTGTGGTTGGCGTGTGCCGATGCACGTGCATGTGTGGGTCGCGAGTGCGTTTTTGGCTGGCTGTGTGTGTGTGTGTTTTGGGGGGGGAAGGGGGAGGCGGTGGTGAAAGTGCAGTGGTTGCCACGGGCGTCGTCGGGTGGGGCTGGGGCTGGGGCTGTGGCTGTGCGTCGTGGCGGAAAGGTGGTAGGTTGCGGGAAGCGAGCCCGTCGTTGACGGTGTCGCGTGAGTTGTGAATCGAGTGGGGCGCGGGGCGCGGGACAGGAGCAGCGTGCCGCTGCGTCGTGGTCGTCAGCAGAGGCTGTGCGTGTGCTTGTCCTTTTTTGTTGTGGGCGGTTCGTGCGAGGCGTTTTTGTTTTGTGTTGCCCTAGTTGTTAGTAGTTTATTTTGTTATTTTGAGACGACGACTGGTTGGTGGCGTGCGCGCGAAGTGGCGGTGTGCGCTTCCCGTGTCGTTTGTTTTTGTTTTGTTTTTTTGTTTTTGTGTGTTTTGTTTTTGCACTGGGCCCCGGGGGGTGGGTGGGTGGGTGGGTGTGTGTGTGTCGATTTGCCGGCTGGCGAAAGGTGCGCCATCGGCGGGGTGGGTCGCCGGCACAAGTAGAGGCGGCGGCGTTGTTGCTGTTGTTGTGTGGTGTTTGTTTTGTTCGGCTGTGTCGGCGAGCTGTGTTGCGGTGCGTGTGAATGGTGGTGCAAAAGTGCTGGCGTTGGGGCTGCGACTGCGACTGCGACGGCGGCGAGCCGCGGGCGCGCATGATAGTGATGTTGTGAACAGCGGCTGTGTACGGTAGTGGTGTTGTTGTAGCACGACGTGCATCCGGGCCGGCGCGGAAAGCGCAGTTGCGGGCGGTTGCCCTTCGGTGCCAGCCATGTCGCGTGAGCGGCGGGTTGCTCTGGTGTCGACACGTGGTGCTCTGGGTTGTTGTGTGGTGCCCTTTGGCCGGTGGGGGTGGTTCGCGTGTGTCTCGTTCGCGCTCGGTATCTGGTCGTGGTCGTGCTGCTCCCCCGTCTGTCGGCGGTTTTCGACGTCGTCTGTACGTTTTTGTTCGTTTGCGGCGCGCCTGCCGACGTCGTCCCGTCGCGACCTTTCAACCGAAAGTGTGGCGCCCGAAGGTGAACGAACGTAACCCTGACCTCGGCGCTTTACGCTGAGCCGAGCGAACCGAACCTAACCTGTGGTGTGGCGAGGTGAGCTCAGCCTGTGAGCCCCTAACGTCTACGTAAGGTAAGCTGTCCGGCTCACGCCTCACGGTTTGAACGCTTTTTTAACCTACGTTTGGCGCTTCTTAACCTAGCACTGACCCCTTAACCTAACGTGTAACCTAACCTAACCTAACCTCTGACGCCTGACGTGTTTGAATGCTTAACCTAAGTTTGACGCTTAACCTAACCCAAGTCCCCTTAACCTAACCCACGTCCACCTAACCTAACCTAACCTAACCTAGACGTGTAAACGTAATGTGTAACGCGTAAAGTGTAAGGTCGGCTGTCGTGTGTGCTGACGGCAGATTGGGTTGGTCTGTAGATTCGGATTGCGGTTTGCCTCGGTCGAGGGGTTGGGTCGGAAGCGGCGAGGGGCGGCGGCGCCTGTTGCGCAGGCGGCGTCCGTTTGCGGCGGGCAATTGTTGAGAAACGGCTGTGAATGTTGGCGGGCGAGAGGAGGAGGACGGCGCGCGATGTGGCCCGACGGCTGCGGGCCGATCGGGAAACGGCGGGAGGGCGACGGAAGGCGATGGGGCGGCGGAGGCGCGTTTGCACGGCCGTCATCGCCGCACGCCTCGGCTTGTGTGGCTGTGGCGCCGGCCGCGCTGGCCGGGCTGCCGCGGCGACGGTGTGGGAGTTTTGCCGAAGGTTTGGCCATTGTGGCGGGTCGTCGGCTGGGGCTGTGGGGGCGGCATTTGGGCGGGGGCGGCGATTCTCGGCGGGCCGACCCAGGCTGTAGCGCGCGGTAGCTGCAGTTTGGCCGTGGTTTGCGGCGCTGCCGTGGCGACTGGTTGGCGACTGTGGTGTGGCTGTGTGTAGCCCCATCCTCGGTGGTTTGAAAGGCGCGGGCGGTTGTGGCGCAGGTTTGGGGCTGCTCCGCACAGGCTGTCGGACGTTGGGCGGTAGCAAGCGCTCCATCCGCGTACTTAAGGCTAACTTAAATTAGCTGCTTGGTGCAGAGTTTACCTTGCGGCATTTTCTGCTTCTGCTGAGGTGTCATGTGGGTATGTTGTCATCTTTATTTAATGTGTAACATCAGTGTGTGCGGGACGTCATGTTTTCATCAGGTGTTGGGCTTCCTTTGGGCGTCAGGGTATGAAGGGGGATGGCAGTGCTTTTCTGCTTCAAGTCTTCATCTGTCGAGCATGGCCACTGGCCGTCGATAGCGGTCTCTGGGATTAGCAGGAGCTCCCAGCGCTCTGATGAGGGGGTTCGTAGAAACCCTCGTCCGGGTATAGAACCGTCTGGCACTCTTCTTGTGCCTTTCCAGCACGGTGTCCTCGTCGGCTGCCTCGTGGAGGTATTCATGGGGGAACTGCGAGTGCACATGGAAGACCCGCCGCAGGATCTTGTTTTGCAGACTCTGGAGGCGTTGAAGATGTGTCCTCGCTGCGCAGCCCCAGACCTCGCACGCATAATCAAACAGCGGGCGGAGGTAGAGGCGAAAGATGAGAAGGCCATTCGCCGGCGTCAACTCAGAGTGTTCATTGAGGAATGGGTAGAGAGCGCCCATCCGTTGAATAACCTTGAGCCTCACGTCATCAATGTGAGGCTTCCAGGTCAACCTCTTGTCCAGGAGGACCCCCAGGTAGCGGACGGTGTCACTCCACGGTATTTCGACGTCGTAGAGGCGGAGTCGTCGTTCCGGTGCAGTCCTCTTCCTCGTGAAGACAATGGCCTGCGTCTTCGCTGGATTAAATGCAATGCGCCATTTCGCAGCCCAATCTTGCAAGGCGTGACAAGCTGCCTGAAGGCGAGGGATCAGCACCTCGCGCCACCGACTTCTAGAGAACAACATCGTGTCGTCCGCGTACACAGCTTTTTCGACCCGTGGAGGTGTTGGCAGGTCCGACGTAAACAAGCAGTAGAGGACCGGTCCGAGTACAGAGCCTTGAGGGACGCCAGCTCGGATAGGGCGGGCGTTGGAGAGGCGATCTTCTACTCGTACAGCAAAGGTGCGGTGTTCCAAGTAGGACGCAATCAGACGGACGTAGGCCTTCGGGAAGTGCAGTCGGTGTATTTTCCATAAGAGTCCCTGGTGCCACACGCTATCGAACGCCTTCTTGACGTCGAAGAGGACTGCCCCACAATAGTCGCGCTGGTTGAACGTCTGGGCGATATATTCAACAGCCCGAAGGATCTGCATCGTGGTGGAGTGGCCACTGCGAAAGCCGAACTGTTCCGGCGGCATGAGTTCCTCAGCATCGATGTGGACTTGTAACCGGCGAAGCAGGAGCCTCTCGAACAGTTTGCTGAGATGGGGTAGCAAGCTGATCGGCCTATAGTTGGATGGGTGGCGGCGGTCTTTCCCAGGCTTAGGTACTGCCACCACGATGGAATGCTTCCAGGCGCGTGGATAATTCGCAGTTCGCAGGATCCACGAAAAGATGGCTGCCAGATACACAATCGCCGTCCAGGGCAGCTGCTTCAGGACCAAGCCTGGGATGGCATCGACACCAGGGGCTTTGTTGGCAGGCAGAGTCCGTAAGCCCTCGTGAACTTCCTGAGGCGTGACGGGCGGAATGGGGTCGGCTTCCTCCTCCACATCTTGAAGCAGCGCCTCCACGTCGCGTTCAATGTGTGCAACCCGTTGGGGGTCAACTCCCTCGTCGAGCGGGCGAAAGTTGGCTTCGAAGGCGTCAGCCAATGCATTCGCCTTATCGTCGGGCCGGAAGACATCACCAGCAGCCGTTGCAAGAGGCGGGATCCGGGTGCGTCGTTGTGTGAAGAAGCGGATTGACTGAAAATTCATCGGGTCAGGTGTGAATGATCGAAGTTTCTCAGCCCATCGCTGATTCCTATGCGCGATGAGTCTGGCCTTGATGTCCCGCCGGAGGAGGTTGATGTGCCGCTTCAGGTCGCGATTCCGGGTAATCCGCCACTCACGACACAGCCGGTTGCGCAGCCGGATCGAGTCCAAGATGTCTGGAGGCAGTCCTGGAGCGGGGACGGTAGTAGGTTTCGGCGGAGGCGTAGCATGGACGAGCGCATCCGTGACGTCAGCAACGAAGTGGTCGATGGAATCACCGTTGATGTCTTCTGCAGCACGCACGGTGTCAATGGAGTGGGTGAGCCGTTCCTGGAAGCTGGTCCAGTTCGTTCTTCGGTAGTTGAGGCAGCCGGAGGAATGGTCCGGGGCAACTTGGAGGGTGAAGAGCACTGGGAGGTGGTTCGAATTCAGTGCATGGACCACCTCAGCTGTCAGATGCTGCGGAAGACCCTTGGTGATGGCCACATCAAGCACGTCCGGGCGGCCGTTGGACGGGTAACAGGTGGGCTCTTCCGGGCCGCAAACATACGATTGTGCTTCCTCGGTGGCACGGAGAAGAAGGCGTCCACTCCAGTTGGTGGCCTGAGAATTCCAAGCAGCATGCTTGGAATTCAGGTCCCCAGCGATGAAAAGGCGTCCAGGCATGCGGAGCAGCGCTCGAGCATCTTCGAGGTCCAGCACTCTTCTCGGGCTGCGGTAGACCGCAACAAAGGTGACGGGTCCCGTGCTCGTTTCCACAACGACTGCTGTAGCCTCGATGAGTCCCGTTGCCGGCGGTTGGATCTCATGATGCCGGATAGATCTGCGTATGAAGATGGCCGTCCCTCCTCCTCTCGTCAGCCGGTCCGTCCGGTAGCAACAGTAGTTAGGGATGTTGCTACGAATCCCAGGCTTTAAGAATGTTTCACAGACCATGCATATATCGACGTTATAGTCCGTCAAGAATTGTTGCAATTCAGGCACATCATGGGTGAGACCATCGGCATTATATGCCACAATCCTCAAGTCGTCAAGCCGCCTAATCCTGGCCATGACTGACGGCGGGAGGTGCTGCTGTTGCTGCCGGGAAGGCCCTGGTGAGTGTCGCCTCAACTGTGGCGGCAATGGTAGTTGGCAGTTGAGCCAGCGTGGAGGTGATGCTGGCGAGCGAGGTGGCAATCTGAGTCAGCAAGGCCAGGAGATCGTCTGTACCTGGCTGGTGCTGAGGGCGGATTGCCGGAGGTGGCTGCTGGCGTTGTCCTGGCGGTGCCACAGGCGGTGCCTGAGCAGCTGTTGATCCTGGTGGCTGCATCGAGCGCCGAAGGGCGTCCGCCACAGTGAGGTCATCGCGGATCTTCGCAGCACGTCGGTCCATCAATGTGGGCCAGGCGCGGGCATCAGAAGTCTGCGGCGGAGGCGGCTGCCTGGGTCGGCGGCGACTGGCGGGCGTCGTCTGCTTGAAGGTAGGCGGAAGACCGCGCATTCGTCGACTGGCCTCTTTGTGTTTACTGCACGAACGGAAGTTCGCCGGATGAGCGCCCCCGCAAAGTCCACAGGTCGCTGGCTGATCTCTGCTTCTTGTGCACGTCCTGCTGTCATGATTGGCGCCGCACTTGACGCAAATCCAGGGCATGGTGCACCACCTGGCAACATGGCCGAACCCTTGGCATCGATAACACTGCGTCGGGCCACGGGACTTCCGGAGCTTTTCCACTTTGATTTCCAAGCCGTAGAAGCGTTCCAGGTTGAAAATATCGCGATGTTCTGCTGTATCTGGTAGGATAACCACCCGATGACCAGTCTGCTGGTTGGTTCCCGGCATCCGATGGTGCTCGATCAGAGAGGCCACGAAACCAAGTTCCTCCAGTTCCTCTTTGACATCAGCATGCGCCAATGTGATAGGGATGCCCTTGATGAGCGCCTTGATCGTCGGCGGCCGAACTGCCGGAAAAGTGAACATCGGGATGCCCTTCTGGCCAAGCATGTCGTGGACCAAGATGTAGTCTTCGGTAGACGCTAGCATAAGCTTCAGGTTGCCATCCCCCGACTGTTTGACTGTAAATCCTTGACGGCAGTGTGTTTTAAGCCAGTCATGTAAATCCTTGTACGAATCCTTGTATTGTAGAAAGATCGGCGGTATTTTCCGACGTGGTGTGGTCGGCGTGGGGGCCGACTGGTCATCCATGGGCGTCTCGCCCTCATGCTGCGGCTGCTGTGCCGCGCCATCAGCACGCTGCTGCATCGCACGACGTTGCTGCTGTTCTGCCAGGGAAGAGGCGGCATCTTCTAGCGTGGCCCCTTCGCCCTGCAGCGGCTGGAAGGAGTTTGAGACCTCCAATTCTCTCGCGACGACGAGTCGCCGTGGCCTAGCCTGCTTCTTCAACGGCGGCTGTCGGAAACCCTCGTCCCGCGGTTCATTCCGTGTAAGCCGTCCCGACGTAGAGCGGCCGTCCGCGCTGCTTCTGCGCCGCAACTCCGATCGTCGTCGGTTGATGACCTCCTGCACGGTGGTATCTTCATCTATATCCGAAGAGTAATCCATATCGGCATCCAAAGGCTGCTCTGCCGCGAGGGTACTATTACTTCCCCCCGCGACAGGTCCGGTCGTCGTATGTGCGTCGGCTGATGGCGAGGCGGCCGGTGGGGCAAGCCCCATCGGACCGCGGCCGGCCGACGCGGGCGCAGCCGGAGCACGTGCTCCGGTCGCGCGAGCGCAGAGTGACACGTCCATCCCGTCTGACATCGCTCACTCGACTGGGGTAGCAAGCGCGGGAGGCGCGGCGCGGCGGCGCGCAGAGTGGCGGCCGCTCTCTCGGCCGTCCGCGCCCGCCCGCGACACTGGCTGGGCCTTGTGATTCTCTGCTCTGCTGCTGTGCTGTGCTTGCGTGCCTGCCGTCCCGCTCGCTCTCGCTGTGTGTTACGCGCGTCGTCGAAATGGCAGATCAGGCGGCTACGAACGAGACTGCTGCGGCACCCGCCGCCACCGGCACTACGAAGAAGGCCAAGTCTGCGTCGTCTGCGAAGAAGCCGCGCGCCAAGCCTGCGCACCCGCGCACCTCTGAGATGGTGACGGCCGCCATCAAGAGTCTGAAGGAGCGCGGCGGGTCGTCGCTGCAGGCGATCAAGAAGTACATTGCCGCGCACTACAAGCTGGACGCGGAGAAGCTGGCGCCGTTTATCAAGAAGTACCTCAAGTCGGCCGTCGTGGCGGGCGAGCTGGTGCAGACGAAGGGGAAGGGCGCGTCCGGCTCGTTCAAGCTTGCCGGCGCCGGCGGCGGGGGGGCGGCCGAGGGCGGCAAGGCTCGTGCTGGCGGTGCCAAGAAGAAGCGCGCCGCTCCGGCCAGCAAGGAGAAGAAGGGCGCCCGTGCGGCCGGCGCAAAGAAGGCTGGTGGCGTGAAGGCGGCGACCGGTCGGAAGGCGGGCGCCGCCAAGAAGGCGTCTGCGGCGTCGGCCGCTCCCGCGGGTGCGAAGAAGGCGGCTGCGGCCAAGCCGGCCAAGGCCAAGTCGCCGTCGAAGGCGAAGAAGGCCGCCAAGGTTCCGACGAAGAAGCCGAAGGCGCCGCGCCCGAAGAAGGCGACGACGCCGTCTAAGGCGAAGGCTTCGCCCAAGAAGAAGAAGTAGAGTAGAGGAGAAAGAGATGGGAAAGGAAGGGTTTGGCGCTTGACTCCGTCGTCCCCACCCCCCGTCGTCGTCTAGTGGCGCGCAAGAGACGCGCGGCCCAAAACGGCCCTTCTCAGGGCCATCAAAGCACGTCGGGGAAGGTTTTGATTGTCGTGTTGCGTTTGGTGTGGGTGTCTGTCTGGCGTTTCTGTATGCCCGTGGGGATGCTGTTTGCGTGCCGTGGTGGTTGGATTGCGGGGGTCGGTGGCGGGTGTGGGCGGCGGTAGCGGTAAGCGGTGTTGTTGTTGTCGTGGTTGTGATTGTCGCCGTGTTTGTGGCGGCGGCCGACGGTTGGTTTTCTGTCACGTTGTTTTGTTTGAATACGTTGGTTGGCTTGCCTGCGTTCGTTCTTCTCGGATGTCTGTCTTGTCGAGTCGTGTCTGGTCTTTGTTTTGTTCGTTTGTGTGTGTGTTATGTTTTGCAAGGGGGGGCACGTTGAGATGTGGAAGGAGTCGGCGGGGATTTCGGTGGCGTGTAGAGCGAGCGAGCGCGCCTGCCTGGCCGTTGGCCGTCGGAGTGGAGTGCGGGTTTTTTTGTTTTCGAAACGAAAGCGGCGGCCGGCCAGCCAGCCACCCGTGCGGTGTGACGTCGGCCGTTGGGTATTGTGCGCTGTGAGCGCCGGGGAGGGATGATGTGTGATTGTTGCGCGCTGCTAGCAGGCAGGCAGAGTGAGCGGGTGTGGCGGACGGACGGGAAGTGGTGGTTTTTGTTTTTGGGTTGCGGGGCGAGAGGCAGGCGACCGACAAAGTTTGCTCGCGACGGAGAGATGTTAGTGGCCCTGAAAAGGGCCGTTTTTGTTTGGGCGGTGCGGTGCCGCGGCGCGGTTTAGGCGCGCTCGCCGCGGATGCGGCGCGCGAGCTGGATGTCCTTGGGCATGATGGTGACGCGCTTGGCGTGGATTGCGCACAGGTTGGTGTCTTCGAAGAGGCCGACGAGGTAGGCCTCGCTGGCCTCCTGCAGGGCCATGACTGCGGAGCTCTGGAAGCGCAGGTCGGTCTTGAAGTCCTGGGCGATCTCGCGCACTAGGCGCTGGAATGGCAGCTTGCGGATGAGCAGCTCTGTGCTCTTCTGGTAGCGCCTGATTTCTCGCAGGGCGACGGTGCCCGGCCTGTAGCGGTGGGGCTTCTTGACGCCTCCGGTGGCGGGCGCGCTCTTCCTCGCCGCCTTGGTGGCGAGCTGTTTGCGCGGCGCCTTTCCGCCGGTGGACTTGCGGGCCGTTTGCTTTGTGCGGGCCATAGCGGTAGCGGAGCGGCGTGCGTGGAGGTTAGGTGCGGCGCGGCGTCCGGTGCTGCCTTGACAACGGGCCCGCGCGCCTCCGTGCTGCGCTTATATGCCCTCGGTTGCGCGTGGTGGGGGGAGGGCGGGCCAGAGTCTATATAGGGGGGCGGCGGGCGCGCTGGGCGCAGACCGTAGCCGACTCGCCAGCCGCTGCAGCTGCTGTTTGTGCACGTTTTGCTTTGCCCGAGGAAGGATGACAGGCCGCGGCAAGGGAGGAAAGGGGCTCGGCAAGGGTGGCGCCAAGCGGCACCGCAAGGTGTTGCGCGACAACATCCAGGGCATCACGAAGCCCGCCATCCGCCGCCTGGCTCGCAGGGGCGGCGTGAAGCGCATCTCTGGTCTGATCTACGAGGAGACCCGCGGGGTGCTGAAGGTGTTCCTGGAGAACGTGATCCGCGACGCGGTGACGTACACTGAGCACGCCAAGCGCAAGACTGTGACGGCCATGGACGTGGTGTACGCCCTGAAGAGGCAGGGGCGCACCCTGTACGGTTTCGGCGGTTAGGCTGCGTCGCAGCGGGCGCTGGCCTTCCCGCGGCCGTGCTTGTGGGTGGGAGAGACTAGAAAACGGCCCTTTTCAGGGCCACCACACTGTTCGGAAGTTGAAAAGTGCGAAAGAGTCTGTGTTGTTGCTGCGTGTGTGCGCTGTGTTGTTTGTTTCTTTCTTTCTTTCTCTCTTTGTTTCTTTCTTTCCGTTTGAGCGACGTGATGTGACTGGGAGGGGAGAAGGAAAGGAAACGTGTCATGTGGCTGGCTGTGTGTGGAGCTGCTTCGTTTGTGTTTGTTATTGTGTGTCGATCGCGACGGAGATGGCGGGCTGTGTGTTGTTGTGCGAGAGGCGGTGATTATTTGCTTGCGTCGTTTGGCCCTGTGTGTTTGCGGCGGCGTTGGGGTTTCCGAGGCAAGGCGTGTGGGCATAGGCGGCCGGATCAGCTGTTTCGTTCGTGTCGACGGCCGTTGCGCGCGGGAGTGGAGGGCGGTGTGTCGACACGCCTCCCTTTAACAATGGTCATTATTGCTGCCGTTGTCGTTTGGAAGGCGACTGCGACCGTGCAAAATGTGTGCGTGTGTTGGGCCACACGGGCTGTGTGGACGACAAGATGGCGGACGTGCGCCGGCGGCGGCTGTGCTGTGAAAGTGCAAAGTTAAAACAAAACAAGGTGCGGCGAGGACGACTGAAATTTTGCTTTGGACGTAGGTTTGTGTGGTGGCCCTGAAAAGGGCCGATTGTTGTGGGCCGAGCAGAGCCGAGCCGGCAAAGCGCGTTGCGTGCAGGGGAGCACGCGGCGCTGCGATTGCCTGGCCTCCTTTAGGCCTTCTTCTCGGTCTTCTTTGGCAGCAGGACGGCCTGGATGTTGGGCAGGACACCACCCTGTGCGATGGTGACGCCCGACAGGAGCTTGTTGAGCTCCTCGTCGTTGCGGATGGCAAGCTGCAGGTGGCGCGGGATGATGCGCGTCTTCTTGTTGTCGCGGGCCGCGTTTCCGGCCAGCTCGAGCACCTCAGCCGCGAGGTACTCCATGACGGCGGCGAGGTAGACGGGCGCCCCGGCGCCGACGCGCTCTGCGTAGTTTCCCTTGCGCAGGAGGCGGTGGATTCTGCCGACCGGGAACTGGAGCGCAGCCCTGCTTGAGCGGGACTTTGACTTGCCCTTGACTTTGCCTCCCTTTCCGCGTCCGGACATGGCGATGGGCTAGCGACGGTGCACACGAAACGGAAACGAAAACGACCGGTGCGAGCGGCAGCGAGTCGAGCAGCGGAGTGCGTGCCGGCGCAGCCGGGGTGGGGGTGCTTTATGGGCTCGGGTGCGGCGGCCGGTTGCGCGCGCGCCCCATTGGTCGGCGGCCGCAACAGGGCGAGCTGGTAAAGGTGCGGCGGCGGCTGGCGGCGGGTGCCACTGTGTGGGGAGACGCTGACTAGAGCGGAGCGCTTGCTACTGGTGTTGCTGCCGTCGCCGCTGCTGCCCAGATGCCGCCCAGAAGAGATGGGAAGCCGGGCCGGCGCATTGTTGCCGCCTTAATGGAGCGTCTCGTCACTGAGGCGCTTGGTTTTGGTGGCGGCAAACCACGCCGAGACGTGCAGTGCTTTCGCTGCCAGCAGATTGGCCACGTGGCTAAATACTGCCGGCGCAACCAAGTGGTCTGCATGAAGTGCGCGGAAGCGCACGACACCCGCGACTGCACAAAGCCGCGCGACGTGGCGCCGAAGTGCGCCAACTGCGGAGGAAAGCACGTCGCGAGCTTCCGTGGCTGCAGTTACATCGTTAACTGGGGACGCGGGAGCAATAAGAGGAAGAAGAAGCGACGAAGGAAACGTCCCGGCCGTGGGTCAGCGCCTGCGGAAGGGACAGAGCAGCAACATCACCAGGGGGTCCCTCTGCCCCCCCCAAGAAGAAGCCACGACGCCCCAGTGCCGCACAACAAGCTTCGTGCGGCGACAGAAGAAGCAGTAGCGGACCTCAAAGCTGCATTTGCGGCAGAGAGGACCGCCCTACGAGACGAACTCGCTGCGGCGCACCGAGAAATACAGCGGCTGCGGGCTGAAGTGGCTTCTGCCACGAAAGCCTTGCGGCGCCCTGCACCTGCTCCCCCCCCCTCGGGGCGGGAGCCCACAGAAGAAATGATCACGACTGATTCGGAGGCAGATCACGCTCAGCCGCCACCCAAGAAGAAACAGGCGGTGCAGATCTCCAAGGACTTAGACGAGCTGCTCAAACTGGCCGCCTCCCGCAAGGTTGAGGCAGTCACCAAGCCAAAGGCAGCTCAGGTCTCCGACGAACCTCAGACGAAGAACGTTCAGGCGAAGGCTGCACCACAGCAGCCGACAACCTTCCGACTTATACCGCAAGACGCCGGGAACTCAGTTCTTGACCTCTTGGGGCAGGGGTCATGTATGTTCTCCGAGCCTTAACGTAATCGGCGCGTTGGGGCACAGGAAGTCAAGACGTTGCCGAGTTCAGACATCCTATTCCAATCAACCAACACCCAAAATTCCTCAAACGAGTTAAATAACCCTCATCCATAACCCCAAACATCAGACACGAGGGAAGAGACACTTTGTCCCGGGCCTCGGAATATTAAGGGGTCTACGACCCATCAGACAACCCCATCCATCCGGCGGGTGCCACTGTGTGGGGAGACGCTGACTAGAGCGGAGCGCTTGCTACTGGTGTTGCTGCTGCCGTACGCTCGTTCGAGATGCCGCCCAAGACTAGCGGGAAGGCCGCCAAGAAGGCTGGCAAGGCGCAGAAGAACATTTCGAAGGGCGACAAGAAGAAGAAGCGCAAGAGGAAGGAGAGCTATGCCATCTACATCTACAAGGTGCTGAAGCAGGTGCACCCTGACACGGGCATCTCGTCGAAGGCGATGAGCATCATGAACAGCTTCGTGAACGACATTTTCGAGCGCATTGCGGCCGAGGCTTCTCGCCTGGCGCACTACAACAAGCGCTCGACCATCACGTCCCGCGAGATCCAGACCGCTGTGCGGCTGTTGCTGCCTGGCGAGCTGGCCAAGCACGCCGTGAGCGAGGGCACGAAGGCGGTGACCAAGTACACGAGCTCCAAGTAAGGAGGTGGCTCTGGAATGGAAGGAAGGATGGAGAAGGCTCCTCCGTTGCGAGAGCGGCAAAACGGCCCTTTTCAGGGCCACCAACTTGCCTTTTGCGGGAAGGGCGGAATTGTTGTTGTTGTTTGTGTGGACGGCTGTGATGTATGTGTGCATTTTGATTGTGGGTGGGGGGGCGCGTCAAAGCGTGTTGCGGGGTACGCCACGAGGTTGGTCGCCGTGGCGTGGAATGGTGGCACGCCTCGTTGGAGTGGTTTTGACCCATTGGTGTTGGTGTGTGTTACCTGTCTGCGAGGGGGGGGGACAGTGCGATCGGCGACTTTTGTGTCACCGTAACGACGGCCGTTTGCGGGTTTGTTTTTTGCACATCATACATGGCGAGGGTGAAATGTGAAATGTTTTTGTTTGGTTGTTTTTTTGTTTGTTTTTGCCGCCCACTATTCCCTTTGCTGTACGCCGAGTTTGACAATGGTGCGACGTAACTGCAGCGTGGAGGTGTGTGAGTGACGTTGAAATGAACGTGCCATTAAGACGCATTGTTGTTGTATTGTACTGTACGTGTACGGCGACACGCACGATGATGTACCATTCGACTCTGATTTTTGATAGCCGTGTCTGACTGATTGCGTACGACGCACGCACACCGATGTCGTCATTCAAGATGCACGCGTGTCCAGTGCAGTACAGTAAGCGCGACGCTAGACGACGACGACGGCGGCGGCGGCGGTCGTCGTTTGTTTGGCGAATGTCTGTACACGTGTTTGTCTGTGTCCATCCGGTATGTATTTGTTTGTTTGAAAGTGTTTTGTGTGTCGGTGACGTGGTCCGATCCGTCGCCCCCTTGAGTAACTGTCGATCGGCGCGATAGACCGGCGTCACGCAACTGAACCGAAGTCTTGGGCACACCCGTCATACTGTTGTACACCGTCGCGCTGAGAACGGTAACGAAAGGTTGACTTTGATCGGTCGAATGTCTGGGCAGAACGTGAGGAATGAGGCAAGAGTGCAAGGAGGGGGGGCAAAAGAGAGAGGAAGGGAAAAAGGGGAGAAACGCATTCGTAGAGCAACGGAACGTTCCCGTGTCGGAGGCGTATTGGAGCCGCACTGAAATGCGTTTAACGGCGGCGCGGCTGCAAGTGTCTGCCGTGGTGAACGTTACCTTTGACGGCTGCATTGGGCTTTGCCTTTGCTTTCGCTTTCGCTTTCCCGGATGTACGTAACGTTTGTTGATATGGTTCTGAGGAAGAGTGTATGACAGTGCCGTGCCGTCCATGTTCGTGTGCCCTCCCATTGTGTGTATGCTATTGTCTGTGTACTTGAATGATGTATGTAGGTGTTAGTGGACATGTTTTACCAGTGGGGGGAAATGGATCGTCGATAGTTGCCGTCACTCTGTCACGGTCGAGATGACGCACCCTCCGTACAGAAAGGTGTCGAGAAAGTGAGTGTGTGTGTGTGTGTGTGTGTGTGTGTGCGCGCGTCCGTGAATTGGCAGTGTTTGGAGGTGGGCGTGCCCTGCATGTGGCCCGGAAGGCTGTTCGTTTGGCGGTAGTGTTGTGTGGACAGGGGAGGGGCATGCGTAACGCTGCTGGCATGGCATTTCGGGAGATGGGAGGGGGCAAACGAGGAAACGAGGAGCGGCGGCCAAAGACGGGACGGGGAGGGGCGCGGTGTGGGTGGCTTGCGCCTGTGCTCGGCGTTGTGGTTTGTGCAAAAGAGGAGGAGAAAAACAATGAGTTGCCAGGGAGGGGAGCGGTGTTGTGTTGTGGTTGTCGTGGTGTAGCCGCAGACGCGGCTGTCAGTGAACGTGGCGAGACGGACGGACGGATGCGCGGAGGGGGCGGGGGCGGCGCATTTCGCCGGTGCCGTGCCGTGCCATGCCTGAAAGCCGCGTGGTCGCTGTGTTGTTGGTGGCGTGGGGGCGAGGAGAGTACCGTACGGGTGTGCTTGTGCGCCGGAAATGGCACACTGCGCCTGCCCGTCTTGGAGGCTGATGGCTGTGGTGTGGAAATGGGGCGCGGTGATGTTGAAGCAGTTGAAGAACAGAAAAGAAACCAAGAAAACGGAAGGCGTGATGCGGCGGTGGTGGTGAGAGCGGGAAAAACAAAACAAAACAAAAGAAAAAAAAAACAGCAAAAAAAAAGAAGGAAAAACAACAAGAAACAAAAAAGAAAACAAAAAGTCTATCAATATTAAAATGTAAATGGAAATGGAAATGGACCCAGGTATAACCTCCCTGCACAAATAGCAGAGAGTCCGATGGTAATAAAAATGTGCCAGAATGTTAACGTCCCTACAAAACAAACCCAACGATAATATTAATGAAAGAATGAACCGTATGTAACATTGCAACAGACACAATGAAACCTGATAAATTGTATAAGGGCAGCAGCGTTGACCTTTGGCCCTGTATTCAGAATAAAAAGAGCCAAAGATCGTTACCCCAATGAAAAAGACACTGAAACACGTATGTAACATAGCAGCGATGGCGAGACATTGTAGCATCTGTGACCAGAGAGTTTGCGCTGGACTGCGCGAGTGTTGCGAGCGGTTCTCAGTCAGTCAGTCAGTCAGTCAGTCGTTGCGAGTCTGTAGCTCTGTGTAGTTGAGGGCTGTACTCTGTCGGTAGTCGTCGCGTGCAGTACGCTAATAGTCGTCATGCAGAGCGGTCGGTCAGTAGTAGGAGCCGAGTGCGGTTGTGTGATGTAGGCGGTCGGCAACACTGGTCAAGATGGTGAATAAGGTATACTGTTAATTAATATAATCATTAGATAATGAAAAATTTTTGTATTTATTGTAATTATTCTCCAACAAGTTCCCCAATAATAATTTGTATTTCAAAAGCATTTTTCAAACATTTAATTTTTTATTGAACTAAAGAGTTCGTTGCACTTCACATTTCATTCCACTTCTTTGAAGAAACATTTCACTAAAATCACAAAAAAAGAGAATATTATTATTTGCAATGCAGTTCCTCCAAGCGCTGCGCAACAACAAGAGCAGAAATGTGACATCCATTTATTCGGAGGTAAGACGTTAATTCTGATTGTTTTGCACAGGGCCAAAGACCGATATTTCGGTTTAATTGAAGTTTCTTGTCACTGAACGGACGTTAAATGTTGTGAAGAATTTATATTTGAGTCAGATTGCGAATTTCACATTTTCGTTGCCATTTTCAATACCTCTCATTGTGGGCGAGGTTACAATTAGCGCAATGTCCATTAGCATCCGTAAATAACATTGTCCATTATTTTAAATTTTGCGGGGAGGTTACAACACACACAAAAAACAAAAAAAAAAAAAACAAAAAAATTGCATTCATATCCGCTCCTCAATTGTAGATACCCCTTACACAGCTGTGTGCAATGAATGAGTGCTGGCTGGTAATTAATTGCACTCCTTGGAGGGAAATGCCATAGGAAGTAGTCTTTAAAAAGTGAATGTTTTTCGTTAAAAGACAAAAGTTACTTTAGAAAAAAGTAATAGTGGGGCTTTTGTTGTTGAACAAAATAAGTACAATGAACATACGTTATCAGATTTGCGCAATGCAGCTTCACACTACCTTTTGATTATAACACAATATACTATACACCGTCCCGAACCGTGACCAGAGTCGCGAGACGAGCAGAGCACGCCGCCGACGCCCGCTCAGTACAACCGTCCACCCGCTACTACTGTCGACCGACTACTACCTCTCCCGACTCGCGCTACAATGTATATAACAACTGTTCCTGGCGACCCGGTGCGTGCCAATACTGTCGTCTGGCGCGGTCCAAGCGCCGACTAGCAACGATAAATAACTCTCTGGTCAGACAGAGATGCTGTCATGGCTCGCCATCGCTCTGGTAATGAATACATACGTGTTGCAGCGTGCGTACCACCGGAACACGCAGTGGCGGAGCCAAAGACTGTGTTGTCGAGGTCGAGTGCGAGCGGGAAGAGAGGCAGCGTCGGCACGGAGATGCAAGCGAGCGCGAGACGCACGGGGGCTGCGGCGTGGCGCGTTTGCGGTCGGCGCCTTTGGTGGCAACGGCCGGGACAAGCAGCGGTGTATGGTGTGGTGCGGGGCGGACAGGGGCGGCGGTGGACGGGGAGGAGGCGGCGCGACGACGGCATGGGGGCGAAAACGGGACGGGGGACGGCGGATGTTGAGAGGCGTCACGCGCGGACAGGACACAGACACAGAGACACACAGATTGGAAAGGGAGGGTGCGCGGTTAGTGGTTGGGAATGTGCGTACCGTGCGGGATGGGAGTGGGCGAGGAACACGGTCGTGGCCCCTGTTTTGGGTGCGTGTGATGACGTTGGTGTGCTGTGGGAAGGGAAGGTGCTGTGGCGGCGGCGCGTAATGGGCGTAGGCCGAAAAGAGAAAGGAACGTGGGCAGTGTGTTGGCAAGCGTCGGTTCGACTGCGACGTTGATGGGCAGGGCAGGGCAGGGCAAGGTTAATGGTGGTAGGAGTAGGCGTGTGGGCGCAAAAAAATCTGCCGCTGCAGGCGGTGCCGTAACCGCCATGGCGGGAAGGAGAGAGGGCCAAAGAAAGAAAGAAAGAAAGAAAGAAAGAAGAAGACAAAAAAAAACAAAAAAAAAGGAGGGGGGGGCGAAAGTGGAGAGGCGGTGGTGTGAGAAGGGCGGGGGCGGAAGGAAGGCAGGAAGGACAAGAGGCGAGGCGACGGCTTGCTTTGTGTATCGGTCGGTCTCTGGCTATGCTTCGTTTTCTGCAGCAGGGTCGGTGCGCGGCGTGGCTCGCGGCAGTGGGAACGCCTGGTGGCTGGACGGCCAGCAATGCGGTTGGATGGGCGGCCACAGCACCGCACCTGTGCCCGAGGAGGAGACGCTGGCGGCGGGCCCTGAGGTGAGGCCGGCTCGGCTGGGGCTGTGGATGTGTAGGTGTGCGCCGCTGCTGCAACAACGAGTAAAACGCGAGAAGAAGGGATGGCGGTAGAGAGAAAAAAAAAAAGGTCGTGTTGTGTTGATGCGCAGGCAGACGCGTACAGAGAGACGAGCCCGGTCTGCAGCAGGGTGTGGCCGTGCCGAGTGCAGAGCAGCGGCGGCTCGGTTCGGTTCGGCCCGGCCCGGCGGGCCGCGCTGTTGTCGCGGACGTGAGCGCCCCCTGGCGGGTGGCCGGAGGCGGCGCGGCGTGTTGGACGTGTGGCTGGTGGCAGTGCACAATTTGCGAGTGGCTGGCGGTGTGGTGTGGTGTGGCGGTTGGCGCGTCGGGCGGCGGAGAGGTATGTGTTGCGGGCGCCCTTTGCTGCGCTGCGTCGTTGCGTGTGCCGTACAGGGCGGGCGCTTGTCGACTGTGTGGGCGGTGTGGCGAATTGGCGTGAAACGGCTGCCGAGAGGTGTGTGGTAGCGAGCCGGTCGTTGTCAGTGCGAAGGGGAATGTGCGTGCGTTTGGCGGTTTCGGTGTGCTTTTTGCGGCGTGAGAGTGGGAATTAGTGGGGCCGGCTGTTGTGTTGGTTCCTTGTGTCTTGTGTCGCGTAGCTTGATGGCAACGTGGAAGGACGCCGGTTTCGTTTCGAGCCTTGCGTGTGGTTGGCGTGTGCCGATGCACGTGCATGTGTGGGTCGCGAGTGCGTTTTTGGCTGGCTGTGTGTGTGTGTGTTTTGGGGGGGGAAGGGGGAGGCGGTGGTGAAAGTGCAGTGGTTGCCACGGGCGTCGTCGGGTGGGGCTGGGGCTGGGGCTGGGGCTGTGGCTGTGCGTCGTGGCGGAAAGGTGGTAGGTTGCGGGAAGCGAGCCCGTCGTTGACGGTGTCGCGTGAGTTGTGAATCGAGTGGGGCGCGGGGCGCGGGACAGGAGCAGCGTGCCGCTGCGTCGTGGTCGTCAGCAGAGGCTGTGCGTGTGCTTGTCCTTTTTTGTTGTGGGCGGTTCGTGCGAGGCGTTTTTGTTTTGTGTTGCCCTAGTTGTTAGTAGTTTATTTTGTTATTTTGAGACGACGACTGGTTGGTGGCGTGCGCGCGAAGTGGCGGTGTGCGCTTCCCGTGTCGTTTGTTTTTGTTTTGTTTTTTTGTTTTTGTGTGTTTTGTTTTTGCACTGGGCCCCGGGGGGTGGGTGGGTGGGTGGGTGTGTGTGTGTCGATTTGCCGGCTGGCGAAAGGTGCGCCATCGGCGGGGTGGGTCGCCGGCACAAGTAGAGGCGGCGGCGTTGTTGCTGTTGTTGTGTGGTGTTTGTTTTGTTCGGCTGTGTCGGCGAGCTGTGTTGCGGTGCGTGTGAATGGTGGTGCAAAAGTGCTGGCGTTGGGGCTGCGACTGCGACTGCGACGGCGGCGAGCCGCGGGCGCGCATGATAGTGATGTTGTGAACAGCGGCTGTGTACGGTAGTGGTGTTGTTGTAGCACGACGTGCATCCGGGCCGGCGCGGAAAGCGCAGTTGCGGGCGGTTGCCCTTCGGTGCCAGCCATGTCGCGTGAGCGGCGGGTTGCTCTGGTGTCGACACGTGGTGCTCTGGGTTGTTGTGTGGTGCCCTTTGGCCGGTGGGGGTGGTTCGCGTGTGTCTCGTTCGCGCTCGGTATCTGGTCGTGGTCGTGCTGCTCCCCCGTCTGTCGGCGGTTTTCGACGTCGTCTGTACGTTTTTGTTCGTTTGCGGCGCGCCTGCCGACGTCGTCCCGTCGCGACCTTTCAACCGAAAGTGTGGCGCCCGAAGGTGAACGAACGTAACCCTGACCTCGGCGCTTTACGCTGAGCCGAGCGAACCGAACCTAACCTGTGGTGTGGCGAGGTGAGCTCAGCCTGTGAGCCCCTAACGTCTACGTAAGGTAAGCTGTCCGGCTCACGCCTCACGGTTTGAACGCTTTTTTAACCTACGTTTGGCGCTTCTTAACCTAGCACTGACCCCTTAACCTAACGTGTAACCTAACCTAACCTAACCTCTGACGCCTGACGTGTTTGAATGCTTAACCTAAGTTTGACGCTTAACCTAACCCAAGTCCCCTTAACCTAACCCACGTCCACCTAACCTAACCTAACCTAACCTAGACGTGTAAACGTAATGTGTAACGCGTAAAGTGTAAGGTCGGCTGTCGTGTGTGCTGACGGCAGATTGGGTTGGTCTGTAGATTCGGATTGCGGTTTGCCTCGGTCGAGGGGTTGGGTCGGAAGCGGCGAGGGGCGGCGGCGCCTGTTGCGCAGGCGGCGTCCGTTTGCGGCGGGCAATTGTTGAGAAACGGCTGTGAATGTTGGCGGGCGAGAGGAGGAGGACGGCGCGCGATGTGGCCCGACGGCTGCGGGCCGATCGGGAAACGGCGGGAGGGCGACGGAAGGCGATGGGGCGGCGGAGGCGCGTTTGCACGGCCGTCATCGCCGCACGCCTCGGCTTGTGTGGCTGTGGCGCCGGCCGCGCTGGCCGGGCTGCCGCGGCGACGGTGTGGGAGTTTTGCCGAAGGTTTGGCCATTGTGGCGGGTCGTCGGCTGGGGCTGTGGGGGCGGCATTTGGGCGGGGGCGGCGATTCTCGGCGGGCCGACCCAGGCTGTAGCGCGCGGTAGCTGCAGTTTGGCCGTGGTTTGCGGCGCTGCCGTGGCGACTGGTTGGCGACTGTGGTGTGGCTGTGTGTAGCCCCATCCTCGGTGGTTTGAAAGGCGCGGGCGGTTGTGGCGCAGGTTTGGGGCTGCTCCGCACAGGCTGTCGGACGTTGGGCGGTAGCAAGCGCGGGAGGCGCGGCGCGGCGGCGCGCAGAGTGGCGGCCGCTCTCTCGGCCGTCCGCGCCCGCCCGCGACACTGGCTGGGCCTTGTGATTCTCTGCTCTGCTGCTGTGCTGTGCTTGCGTGCCTGCCGTCCCGCTCGCTCTCGCTGTGTGTTACGCGCGTCGTCGAAATGGCAGATCAGGCGGCTACGAACGAGACTGCTGCGGCACCCGCCGCCACCGGCACTACGAAGAAGGCCAAGTCTGCGTCGTCTGCGAAGAAGCCGCGCGCCAAGCCTGCGCACCCGCGCACCTCTGAGATGGTGACGGCCGCCATCAAGAGTCTGAAGGAGCGCGGCGGGTCGTCGCTGCAGGCGATCAAGAAGTACATTGCCGCGCACTACAAGCTGGACGCGGAGAAGCTGGCGCCGTTTATCAAGAAGTACCTCAAGTCGGCCGTCGTGGCGGGCGAGCTGGTGCAGACGAAGGGGAAGGGCGCGTCCGGCTCGTTCAAGCTTGCCGGCGCCGGCGGCGGGGGGGCGGCCGAGGGCGGCAAGGCTCGTGCTGGCGGTGCCAAGAAGAAGCGCGCCGCTCCGGCCAGCAAGGAGAAGAAGGGCGCCCGTGCGGCCGGCGCAAAGAAGGCTGGTGGCGTGAAGGCGGCGACCGGTCGGAAGGCGGGCGCCGCCAAGAAGGCGTCTGCGGCGTCGGCCGCTCCCGCGGGTGCGAAGAAGGCGGCTGCGGCCAAGCCGGCCAAGGCCAAGTCGCCGTCGAAGGCGAAGAAGGCCGCCAAGGTTCCGACGAAGAAGCCGAAGGCGCCGCGCCCGAAGAAGGCGACGACGCCGTCTAAGGCGAAGGCTTCGCCCAAGAAGAAGAAGTAGAGTAGAGGAGAAAGAGATGGGAAAGGAAGGGTTTGGCGCTTGACTCCGTCGTCCCCACCCCCCGTCGTCGTCTAGTGGCGCGCAAGAGACGCGCGGCCCAAAACGGCCCTTCTCAGGGCCATCAAAGCACGTCGGGGAAGGTTTTGATTGTCGTGTTGCGTTTGGTGTGGGTGTCTGTCTGGCGTTTCTGTATGCCCGTGGGGATGCTGTTTGCGTGCCGTGGTGGTTGGATTGCGGGGGTCGGTGGCGGGTGTGGGCGGCGGTAGCGGTAAGCGGTGTTGTTGTTGTCGTGGTTGTGATTGTCGCCGTGTTTGTGGCGGCGGCCGACGGTTGGTTTTCTGTCACGTTGTTTTGTTTGAATACGTTGGTTGGCTTGCCTGCGTTCGTTCTTCTCGGATGTCTGTCTTGTCGAGTCGTGTCTGGTCTTTGTTTTGTTCGTTTGTGTGTGTGTTATGTTTTGCAAGGGGGGGCACGTTGAGATGTGGAAGGAGTCGGCGGGGATTTCGGTGGCGTGTAGAGCGAGCGAGCGCGCCTGCCTGGCCGTTGGCCGTCGGAGTGGAGTGCGGGTTTTTTTGTTTTCGAAACGAAAGCGGCGGCCGGCCAGCCAGCCACCCGTGCGGTGTGACGTCGGCCGTTGGGTATTGTGCGCTGTGAGCGCCGGGGAGGGATGATGTGTGATTGTTGCGCGCTGCTAGCAGGCAGGCAGAGTGAGCGGGTGTGGCGGACGGACGGGAAGTGGTGGTTTTTGTTTTTGGGTTGCGGGGCGAGAGGCAGGCGACCGACAAAGTTTGCTCGCGACGGAGAGATGTTAGTGGCCCTGAAAAGGGCCGTTTTTGTTTGGGCGGTGCGGTGCCGCGGCGCGGTTTAGGCGCGCTCGCCGCGGATGCGGCGCGCGAGCTGGATGTCCTTGGGCATGATGGTGACGCGCTTGGCGTGGATTGCGCACAGGTTGGTGTCTTCGAAGAGGCCGACGAGGTAGGCCTCGCTGGCCTCCTGCAGGGCCATGACTGCGGAGCTCTGGAAGCGCAGGTCGGTCTTGAAGTCCTGGGCGATCTCGCGCACTAGGCGCTGGAATGGCAGCTTGCGGATGAGCAGCTCTGTGCTCTTCTGGTAGCGCCTGATTTCTCGCAGGGCGACGGTGCCCGGCCTGTAGCGGTGGGGCTTCTTGACGCCTCCGGTGGCGGGCGCGCTCTTCCTCGCCGCCTTGGTGGCGAGCTGTTTGCGCGGCGCCTTTCCGCCGGTGGACTTGCGGGCCGTTTGCTTTGTGCGGGCCATAGCGGTAGCGGAGCGGCGTGCGTGGAGGTTAGGTGCGGCGCGGCGTCCGGTGCTGCCTTGACAACGGGCCCGCGCGCCTCCGTGCTGCGCTTATATGCCCTCGGTTGCGCGTGGTGGGGGGAGGGCGGGCCAGAGTCTATATAGGGGGGCGGCGGGCGCGCTGGGCGCAGACCGTAGCCGACTCGCCAGCCGCTGCAGCTGCTGTTTGTGCACGTTTTGCTTTGCCCGAGGAAGGATGACAGGCCGCGGCAAGGGAGGAAAGGGGCTCGGCAAGGGTGGCGCCAAGCGGCACCGCAAGGTGTTGCGCGACAACATCCAGGGCATCACGAAGCCCGCCATCCGCCGCCTGGCTCGCAGGGGCGGCGTGAAGCGCATCTCTGGTCTGATCTACGAGGAGACCCGCGGGGTGCTGAAGGTGTTCCTGGAGAACGTGATCCGCGACGCGGTGACGTACACTGAGCACGCCAAGCGCAAGACTGTGACGGCCATGGACGTGGTGTACGCCCTGAAGAGGCAGGGGCGCACCCTGTACGGTTTCGGCGGTTAGGCTGCGTCGCAGCGGGCGCTGGCCTTCCCGCGGCCGTGCTTGTGGGTGGGAGAGACTAGAAAACGGCCCTTTTCAGGGCCACCACACTGTTCGGAAGTTGAAAAGTGCGAAAGAGTCTGTGTTGTTGCTGCGTGTGTGCGCTGTGTTGTTTGTTTCTTTCTTTCTTTCTCTCTTTGTTTCTTTCTTTCCGTTTGAGCGACGTGATGTGACTGGGAGGGGAGAAGGAAAGGAAACGTGTCATGTGGCTGGCTGTGTGTGGAGCTGCTTCGTTTGTGTTTGTTATTGTGTGTCGATCGCGACGGAGATGGCGGGCTGTGTGTTGTTGTGCGAGAGGCGGTGATTATTTGCTTGCGTCGTTTGGCCCTGTGTGTTTGCGGCGGCGTTGGGGTTTCCGAGGCAAGGCGTGTGGGCATAGGCGGCCGGATCAGCTGTTTCGTTCGTGTCGACGGCCGTTGCGCGCGGGAGTGGAGGGCGGTGTGTCGACACGCCTCCCTTTAACAATGGTCATTATTGCTGCCGTTGTCGTTTGGAAGGCGACTGCGACCGTGCAAAATGTGTGCGTGTGTTGGGCCACACGGGCTGTGTGGACGACAAGATGGCGGACGTGCGCCGGCGGCGGCTGTGCTGTGAAAGTGCAAAGTTAAAACAAAACAAGGTGCGGCGAGGACGACTGAAATTTTGCTTTGGACGTAGGTTTGTGTGGTGGCCCTGAAAAGGGCCGATTGTTGTGGGCCGAGCAGAGCCGAGCCGGCAAAGCGCGTTGCGTGCAGGGGAGCACGCGGCGCTGCGATTGCCTGGCCTCCTTTAGGCCTTCTTCTCGGTCTTCTTTGGCAGCAGGACGGCCTGGATGTTGGGCAGGACACCACCCTGTGCGATGGTGACGCCCGACAGGAGCTTGTTGAGCTCCTCGTCGTTGCGGATGGCAAGCTGCAGGTGGCGCGGGATGATGCGCGTCTTCTTGTTGTCGCGGGCCGCGTTTCCGGCCAGCTCGAGCACCTCAGCCGCGAGGTACTCCATGACGGCGGCGAGGTAGACGGGCGCCCCGGCGCCGACGCGCTCTGCGTAGTTTCCCTTGCGCAGGAGGCGGTGGATTCTGCCGACCGGGAACTGGAGCCCAGCCCTGCTTGAGCGGGACTTTGACTTGCCCTTGACTTTGCCTCCCTTTCCGCGTCCGGACATGGCGATGGGCTAGCGACGGTGCACACGAAACGGAAACGAAAACGACCGGTGCGAGCGGCAGCGAGTCGAGCAGCGGAGTGCGTGCCGGCGCAGCCGGGGTGGGGGTGCTTTATGGGCTCGGGTGCGGCGGCCGGTTGCGCGCGCGCCCCATTGGTCGGCGGCCGCAACAGGGCGAGCTGGTAAAGGTGCGGCGGCGGCTGGCGGCGGGTGCCACTGTGTGGGGAGACGCTGACTAGAGCGGAGCGCTTGCTACTGGTGTTGCTGCTGCCGTACGCTCGTTCGAGATGCCGCCCAAGACTAGCGGGAAGGCCGCCAAGAAGGCTGGCAAGGCGCAGAAGAACATTTCGAAGGGCGACAAGAAGAAGAAGCGCAAGAGGAAGGAGAGCTATGCCATCTACATCTACAAGGTGCTGAAGCAGGTGCACCCTGACACGGGCATCTCGTCGAAGGCGATGAGCATCATGAACAGCTTCGTGAACGACATTTTCGAGCGCATTGCGGCCGAGGCTTCTCGCCTGGCGCACTACAACAAGCGCTCGACCATCACGTCCCGCGAGATCCAGACCGCTGTGCGGCTGTTGCTGCCTGGCGAGCTGGCCAAGCACGCCGTGAGCGAGGGCACGAAGGCGGTGACCAAGTACACGAGCTCCAAGTAAGGAGGTGGCTCTGGAATGGAAGGAAGGATGGAGAAGGCTCCTCCGTTGCGAGAGCGGCAAAACGGCCCTTTTCAGGGCCACCAACTTGCCTTTTGCGGGAAGGGCGGAATTGTTGTTGTTGTTTGTGTGGACGGCTGTGATGTATGTGTGCATTTTGATTGTGGGTGGGGGGGCGCGTCAAAGCGTGTTGCGGGGTACGGCCACGAGGTTGGTCGCCGTGGCGTGGAATGGCGGCACGCCTCGTTGGAGTGGTTTTGACCCATTGGTGTTGGTGTGTGTTACCTGTCTGCGAGGGGGGGGGACAGTGCGATCGGCGACTTTTGTGTCACCGTAACGACGGCCGTTTGCGGGTTTGTTTTTTGCACATCATACATGGCGAGGGTGAAATGTGAAATGTTTTTGTTTGGTTGTTTTTTTGTTTGTTTTTGCCGCCCACTATTCCCTTTGCTGTACGCCGAGTTTGACAATGGTGCGACGTAACTGCAGCGTGGAGGTGTGTGAGTGACGTTGAAATGAACGTGCCATTAAGACGCATTGTTGTTGTATTGTACTGTACGTGTACGGCGACACGCACGATGATGTACCATTCGACTCTGATTTTTGATAGCCGTGTCTGACTGATTGCGTACGACGCACGCACACCGATGTCGTCATTCAAGATGCACGCGTGTCCAGTGCAGTACAGTAAGCGCGACGCTAGACGACGACGACGGCGGCGGCGGCGGTCGTCGTTTGTTTGGCGAATGTCTGTACACGTGTTTGTCTGTGTCCATCCGGTATGTATTTGTTTGTTTGAAAGTGTTTTGTGTGTCGGTGACGTGGTCCGATCCGTCGCCCCCTTGAGTAACTGTCGATCGGCGCGATAGACCGGCGTCACGCAACTGAACCGAAGTCTTGGGCACACCCGTCATACTGTTGTACACCGTCGCGCTGAGAACGGTAACGAAAGGTTGACTTTGATCGGTCGAATGTCTGGGCAGAACGTGAGGAATGAGGCAAGAGTGCAAGGAGGGGGGGCAAAAGAGAGAGGAAGGGAAAAAGGGGAGAAACGCATTCGTAGAGCAACGGAACGTTCCCGTGTCGGAGGCGTATTGGAGCCGCACTGAAATGCGTTTAACGGCGGCGCGGCTGCAAGTGTCTGCCGTGGTGAACGTTACCTTTGACGGCTGCATTGGGCTTTGCCTTTGCTTTCGCTTTCGCTTTCCCGGATGTACGTAACGTTTGTTGATATGGTTCTGAGGAAGAGTGTATGACAGTGCCGTGCCGTCCATGTTCGTGTGCCCTCCCATTGTGTGTATGCTATTGTCTGTGTACTTGAATGATGTATGTAGGTGTTAGTGGACATGTTTTACCAGTGGGGGGAAATGGATCGTCGATAGTTGCCGTCACTCTGTCACGGTCGAGATGACGCACCCTCCGTACAGAAAGGTGTCGAGAAAGTGAGTGTGTGTGTGTGTGTGTGTGTGTGTGTGTGTGCGCGCGTCCGTGAATTGGCAGTGTTTGGAGGTGGGCGTGCCCTGCATGTGGCCCGGAAGGCTGTTCGTTTGGCGGTAGTGTTGTGTGGACAGGGGAGGGGCATGCGTAACGCTGCTGGCATGGCATTTCGGGAGATGGGAGGGGGCAAACGAGGAAACGAGGAGCGGCGGCCAAAGACGGGACGGGGAGGGGCGCGGTGTGGGTGGCTTGCGCCTGTGCTCGGCGTTGTGGTTTGTGCAAAAGAGGAGGAGAAAAACAATGAGTTGCCAGGGAGGGGAGCGGTGTTGTGTTGTGGTTGTCGTGGTGTAGCCGCAGACGCGGCTGTCAGTGAACGTGGCGAGACGGACGGACGGATGCGTGGAGGGGGCGGGGGCGGCGCATTTCGCCGGTGCCGTGCCGTGCCATGCCTGAAAGCCGCGTGGTCGCTGTGTTGTTGGTGGCGTGGGGGCGAGGAGAGTACCGTACGGGTGTGCTTGTGCGCCGGAAATGGCACACTGCGCCTGCCCGTCTTGGAGGCTGATGGCTGTGGTGTGGAAATGGGGCGCGGTGATGTTGAAGCAGTTGAAGAACAGAAAAGAAACCAAGAAAACGGAAGGCGTGATGCGGCGGTGGTGGTGAGAGCGGGAAAAACAAAACAAAACAAAAGAAAAAAAAAACAGCAAAAAAAAAGAAGGAAAAACAACAAGAAACAAAAAAGAAAACAAAAAGTCTATCAATATTAAAATGTAAATGGAAATGGAAATGGACCCAGGTATAACCTCCCTGCACAAATAGCAGAGAGTCCGATGGTAATAAAAATGTGCCAGAATGTTAACGTCCCTACAAAACAAACCCAACGATAATATTAATGAAAGAATGAACCGTATGTAACATTGCAACAGACACAATGAAACCTGATAAATTGTATAAGGGCAGCAGCGTTGACCTTTGGCCCTGTATTCAGAATAAAAAGAGCCAAAGATCGTTACCCCAATGAAAAAGACACTGAAACACGTATGTAACATAGCAGCGATGGCGAGACATTGTAGCATCTGTGACCAGAGAGTTTGCGCTGGACTGCGCGAGTGTTGCGAGCGGTTCTCAGTCAGTCAGTCAGTCAGTCAGTCGTTGCGAGTCTGTAGCTCTGTGTAGTTGAGGGCTGTACTCTGTCGGTAGTCGTCGCGTGCAGTACGCTAATAGTCGTCATGCAGAGCGGTCGGTCAGTAGTAGGAGCCGAGTGCGGTTGTGTGATGTAGGCGGTCGGCAACACTGGTCAAGATGGTGAATAAGGTATACTGTTAATTAATATAATCATTAGATAATGAAAAATTTTTGTATTTATTGTAATTATTCTCCAACAAGTTCCCCAATAATAATTTGTATTTCAAAAGCATTTTTCAAACATTTAATTTTTTATTGAACTAAAGAGTTCGTTGCACTTCACATTTCATTCCACTTCTTTGAAGAAACATTTCACTAAAATCACAAAAAAAGAGAATATTATTATTTGCAATGCAGTTCCTCCAAGCGCTGCGCAACAACAAGAGCAGAAATGTGACATCCATTTATTCGGAGGTAAGACGTTAATTCTGATTGTTTTGCACAGGGCCAAAGACCGATATTTCGGTTTAATTGAAGTTTCTTGTCACTGAACGGACGTTAAATGTTGTGAAGAATTTATATTTGAGTCAGATTGCGAATTTCACATTTTCGTTGCCATTTTCAATACCTCTCATTGTGGGCGAGGTTACAATTAGCGCAATGTCCATTAGCATCCGTAAATAACATTGTCCATTATTTTAAATTTTGCGGGGAGGTTACAACACACACAAAAAACAAAAAAAAAAAAACAAAAAAATTGCATTCATATCCGCTCCTCAATTGTAGATACCCCTTACACAGCTGTGTGCAATGAATGAGTGCTGGCTGGTAATTAATTGCACTCCTTGGAGGGAAATGCCATAGGAAGTAGTCTTTAAAAAGTGAATGTTTTTCGTTAAAAGACAAAAGTTACTTTAGAAAAAAGTAATAGTGGGGCTTTTGTTGTTGAACAAAATAAGTACAATGAACATACGTTATCAGATTTGCGCAATGCAGCTTCACACTACCTTTTGATTATAACACAATATACTATACACCGTCCCGAACCGTGACCAGAGTCGCGAGACGAGCAGAGCACGCCGCCGACGCCCGCTCAGTACAACCGTCCACCCGCTACTACTGTCGACCGACTACTACCTCTCCCGACTCGCGCTACAATGTATATAACAACTGTTCCTGGCGACCCGGTGCGTGCCAATACTGTCGTCTGGCGCGGTCCAAGCGCCGACTAGCAACGATAAATAACTCTCTGGTCAGACAGAGATGCTGTCATGGCTCGCCATCGCTCTGGTAATGAATACATACGTGTTGCAGCGTGCGTACCACCGGAACACGCAGTGGCGGAGCCAAAGACTGTGTTGTCGAGGTCGAGTGCGAGCGGGAAGAGAGGCAGCGTCGGCACGGAGATGCAAGCGAGCGCGAGACGCACGGGGGCTGCGGCGTGGCGCGTTTGCGGTCGGCGCCTTTGGTGGCAACGGCCGGGACAAGCAGCGGTGTATGGTGTGGTGCGGGGCGGACAGGGGCGGCGGTGGACGGGGAGGAGGCGGCGCGACGACGGCATGGGGGCGAAAACGGGACGGGGGACGGCGGATGTTGAGAGGCGTCACGCGCGGACAGGACACAGACACAGAGACACACAGATTGGAAAGGGAGGGTGCGCGGTTAGTGGTTGGGAATGTGCGTACCGTGCGGGATGGGAGTGGGCGAGGAACACGGTCGTGGCCCCTGTTTTGGGTGCGTGTGATGACGTTGGTGTGCTGTGGGAAGGGAAGGTGCTGTGGCGGCGGCGCGTAATGGGCGTAGGCCGAAAAGAGAAAGGAACGTGGGCAGTGTGTTGGCAAGCGTCGGTTCGACTGCGACGTTGATGGGCAGGGCAGGGCAGGGCAAGGTTAATGGTGGTAGGAGTAGGCGTGTGGGCGCAAAAAAATCTGCCGCTGCAGGCGGTGCCGTAACCGCCATGGCGGGAAGGAGAGAGGGCCAAAGAAAGAAAGAAAGAAAGAAAGAAAGAAAGAAGAAGACAAAAAAAAACAAAAAAAAAGGAGGGGGGGGCGAAAGTGGAGAGGCGGTGGTGTGAGAAGGGCGGGGGCGGAAGGAAGGCAGGAAGGACAAGAGGCGAGGCGACGGCTTGCTTTGTGTATCGGTCGGTCTCTGGCTATGCTTCGTTTTCTGCAGCAGGGTCGGTGCGCGGCGTGGCTCGCGGCAGTGGGAACGCCTGGTGGCTGGACGGCCAGCAATGCGGTTGGATGGGCGGCCACAGCACCGCACCTGTGCCCGAGGAGGAGACGCTGGCGGCGGGCCCTGAGGTGAGGCCGGCTCGGCTGGGGCTGTGGATGTGTAGGTGTGCGCCGCTGCTGCAACAACGAGTAAAACGCGAGAAGAAGGGATGGCGGTAGAGAGAAAAAAAAAAAGGTCGTGTTGTGTTGATGCGCAGGCAGACGCGTACAGAGAGACGAGCCCGGTCTGCAGCAGGGTGTGGCCGTGCCGAGTGCAGAGCAGCGGCGGCTCGGTTCGGTTCGGCCCGGCCCGGCGGGCCGCGCTGTTGTCGCGGACGTGAGCGCCCCCTGGCGGGTGGCCGGAGGCGGCGCGGCGTGTTGGACGTGTGGCTGGTGGCAGTGCACAATTTGCGAGTGGCTGGCGGTGTGGTGTGGTGTGGCGGTTGGCGCGTCGGGCGGCGGAGAGGTATGTGTTGCGGGCGCCCTTTGCTGCGCTGCGTCGTTGCGTGTGCCGTACAGGGCGGGCGCTTGTCGACTGTGTGGGCGGTGTGGCGAATTGGCGTGAAACGGCTGCCGAGAGGTGTGTGGTAGCGAGCCGGTCGTTGTCAGTGCGAAGGGGAATGTGCGTGCGTTTGGCGGTTTCGGTGTGCTTTTTGCGGCGTGAGAGTGGGAATTAGTGGGGCCGGCTGTTGTGTTGGTTCCTTGTGTCTTGTGTCGCGTAGCTTGATGGCAACGTGGAAGGACGCCGGTTTCGTTTCGAGCCTTGCGTGTGGTTGGCGTGTGCCGATGCACGTGCATGTGTGGGTCGCGAGTGCGTTTTTGGCTGGCTGTGTGTGTGTGTGTTTTGGGGGGGGAAGGGGGAGGCGGTGGTGAAAGTGCAGTGGTTGCCACGGGCGTCGTCGGGTGGGGCTGGGGCTGGGGCTGTGGCTGTGCGTCGTGGCGGAAAGGTGGTAGGTTGCGGGAAGCGAGCCCGTCGTTGACGGTGTCGCGTGAGTTGTGAATCGAGTGGGGCGCGGGGCGCGGGACAGGAGCAGCGTGCCGCTGCGTCGTGGTCGTCAGCAGAGGCTGTGCGTGTGCTTGTCCTTTTTTGTTGTGGGCGGTTCGTGCGAGGCGTTTTTGTTTTGTGTTGCCCTAGTTGTTAGTAGTTTATTTTGTTATTTTGAGACGACGACTGGTTGGTGGCGTGCGCGCGAAGTGGCGGTGTGCGCTTCCCGTGTCGTTTGTTTTTGTTTTGTTTTTTTGTTTTTGTGTGTTTTGTTTTTGCACTGGGCCCCGGGGGGTGGGTGGGTGGGTGGGTGTGTGTGTGTCGATTTGCCGGCTGGCGAAAGGTGCGCCATCGGCGGGGTGGGTCGCCGGCACAAGTAGAGGCGGCGGCGTTGTTGCTGTTGTTGTGTGGTGTTTGTTTTGTTCGGCTGTGTCGGCGAGCTGTGTTGCGGTGCGTGTGAATGGTGGTGCAAAAGTGCTGGCGTTGGGGCTGCGACTGCGACTGCGACGGCGGCGAGCCGCGGGCGCGCATGATAGTGATGTTGTGAACAGCGGCTGTGTACGGTAGTGGTGTTGTTGTAGCACGACGTGCATCCGGGCCGGCGCGGAAAGCGCAGTTGCGGGCGGTTGCCCTTCGGTGCCAGCCATGTCGCGTGAGCGGCGGGTTGCTCTGGTGTCGACACGTGGTGCTCTGGGTTGTTGTGTGGTGCCCTTTGGCCGGTGGGGGTGGTTCGCGTGTGTCTCGTTCGCGCTCGGTATCTGGTCGTGGTCGTGCTGCTCCCCCGTCTGTCGGCGGTTTTCGACGTCGTCTGTACGTTTTTGTTCGTTTGCGGCGCGCCTGCCGACGTCGTCCCGTCGCGACCTTTCAACCGAAAGTGTGGCGCCCGAAGGTGAACGAACGTAACCCTGACCTCGGCGCTTTACGCTGAGCCGAGCGAACCGAACCTAACCTGTGGTGTGGCGAGGTGAGCTCAGCCTGTGAGCCCCTAACGTCTACGTAAGGTAAGCTGTCCGGCTCACGCCTCACGGTTTGAACGCTTTTTTAACCTACGTTTGGCGCTTCTTAACCTAGCACTGACCCCTTAACCTAACGTGTAACCTAACCTAACCTAACCTCTGACGCCTGACGTGTTTGAATGCTTAACCTAAGTTTGACGCTTAACCTAACCCAAGTCCCCTTAACCTAACCCACGTCCACCTAACCTAACCTAACCTAACCTAGACGTGTAAACGTAATGTGTAACGCGTAAAGTGTAAGGTCGGCTGTCGTGTGTGCTGACGGCAGATTGGGTTGGTCTGTAGATTCGGATTGCGGTTTGCCTCGGTCGAGGGGTTGGGTCGGAAGCGGCGAGGGGCGGCGGCGCCTGTTGCGCAGGCGGCGTCCGTTTGCGGCGGGCAATTGTTGAGAAACGGCTGTGAATGTTGGCGGGCGAGAGGAGGAGGACGGCGCGCGATGTGGCCCGACGGCTGCGGGCCGATCGGGAAACGGCGGGAGGGCGACGGAAGGCGATGGGGCGGCGGAGGCGCGTTTGCACGGCCGTCATCGCCGCACGCCTCGGCTTGTGTGGCTGTGGCGCCGGCCGCGCTGGCCGGGCTGCCGCGGCGACGGTGTGGGAGTTTTGCCGAAGGTTTGGCCATTGTGGCGGGTCGTCGGCTGGGGCTGTGGGGGCGGCATTTGGGCGGGGGCGGCGATTCTCGGCGGGCCGACCCAGGCTGTAGCGCGCGGTAGCTGCAGTTTGGCCGTGGTTTGCGGCGCTGCCGTGGCGACTGGTTGGCGACTGTGGTGTGGCTGTGTGTAGCCCCATCCTCGGTGGTTTGAAAGGCGCGGGCGGTTGTGGCGCAGGTTTGGGGCTGCTCCGCACAGGCTGTCGGACGTTGGGCGGTAGCAAGCGCGGGAGGCGCGGCGCGGCGGCGCGCAGAGTGGCGGCCGCTCTCTCGGCCGTCCGCGCCCGCCCGCGACACTGGCTGGGCCTTGTGATTCTCTGCTCATTCGAGGGGGTGGATCGGCCGTGAGCGGACGCTATACTGCCGCGCGCTGCTGGGAGATCCCTTGGGAGCGCTACGCTAGCCGTAGCACAGCAAAATTTGTCGTGTGCGTTGTGCGTGCACAACGCAAGCAAAAATTGTCGTGTGTGGGTGCGCACGCTTAGCGATTGCGCCGCAAATTTGTCGTGGTAGGACGCTTACGTGGTCCCTTTGTCGTGCAGCGGCTGCCGGTCTACTGGCAGCGCGGTGGCGGCGAGGGCCGTGGCTTTCTAGTTCACCGGTCGTCTGATCTGCCTCAGACGTGAATCATCCAGATACTGCCGCAGGGCATCCTCCCTGCTCCTCCAAGAGTAGGGAAATTCCTGCGCCAGGGTCCGTGGTACTACCCGGTAACCCGCGTGCAGTCAATGGTAGGGCTGGCGCTGTTCGGGGATACCTAACGGTGCCAACGAACGAACAACCAGTGCCCCTGGGCAGTAAATGTCAGACTTCAAGTTCCGCTGACACAGTCATCTTGGGTAAGCCCAAAGCCCCAGTCCGCTGCGGCACCCAGTCACTGGGTACCCGCGGCCAACCAACTTCAGCCATTAGCAAAGCAAAAACACGCGTACAAGACTCGGACGTAATGCCAGCGCCTAAGCGTCCGGCCCCAAGCCGGCTCGCTGAGGAAACAGAGCAACCTGGGAGTGATGACATGGAAGTAGGGGGTGAAGCTGTTATCGCAAATATACCAACATCAAATAGTTTCGCTCCGATTGACACCGACGGAGCGGAAATGACCGAAACAATGCCTACCCGTCCCTCGACCTCGGGCGCGCAAACGCAATCGAGACCGAAACGGGAAAAGGTGCCCCCAATTCTTGCCACAATCGTAAACGGTACGATGAAAATCATAAAGGAGGTCGCCCCTCAACTAAAAGGAGGACTAAATACCTCATGCAGGGGGTCCTCCGTAAAATTTCAACCGTCTACCCTACCCGACTACAGATTTCTCACAGCGTATTTCACTCAGAAAAAAATACCGTATCACACCTACCCGGTCACTGAGAAAAACGCGTACAAGGCGGTGATCAAAGGTCTCCCCAGTGACACTGATCCCGCGGAGATAAAGGAGCTTCTCCTTGCGCGTCACTTCAGGGTTATCGAGGTCAAACAGGAGACCAAGGCATCTGACCCGAGCAACCCGGGAGAGGGGCGCAGGAAGAGAGCTTCCTTCAAAGTAATATTACACCCAGACGAGAGAAATAGAGAACTCCTAAAAATCGAGCTGTTCATGAACTGCAAGGTTACGGTAGAGAGGTATCGCCAACCTGAAGGTCCTGTCCAGTGCCACCAATGCCAGCAGTTGTTCCACTCTGCAGAGCAGTGTCACCATCCTCCAAAGTGTGTCAAGTGTGCCGGCCCACACTTGACAAACACATGTAAGAAGAGCCGTGCAACCCCGGCAAAATGCGCCCTATGTGGGGGCGATCACCCGGCGAACTACAGCCGATGCCCCACACGAATACAGTTGATGTCCACCCGCCCCCCTCGGTCGGTAAACGGTGCTGCCCTGACTCGAGGCGCTTCCGCCTCCACGACGCCGCCGCTAACATCTGCGGCCAACGCGCAGGCAGCTAGCTCTGCCTCCGCCAGCAGCCGCAGAGCGACTGTGCCGGGGCGAGATGCCTTTCCCTCGCTTCCCCCACCACGCGCCCCGACGGCAGCTGCCGCCTGGCCTCCCCCTCCACGTCAACAGCGCACTGAGGCGCCCGCAGCTGCCGCGCCGCCTCAGTCGGCTGCTGGCCAGCAGCCAGGGACGCCGCTCGGCGTCTTTGACGAGCTGCGCCAACTGTTTGCGGGCTTCAGCCTGACAAACATCATGTTTACAATTAGGGACACCATGGCGCGCGTGCGGGCGGCGCCTGATGGCCTAAGTAAATTCATGGCCCTCGCAGAGGGAGCAATTTCATTATTCGACGCTTTTAATGGATCCCCCTAGATCCAGGAAGTTCACCATTTTAAATTTTAACGCCAATGGCGTAAAAACACAAAAACATATCCTAGAGGAGTTTCTAGACCGGTATGCGATCGACGTTGTGTGCCTGACGGAAACCCACCTTAAGCCCAAGGACCGCTTTTCTGTGAGAAATTACTCCATCCATAGAGTAGACCGCGTAGGCCGCGAGCGCGGCGGAGTAGCGGTCCTTGTAAAAGGCAGAAGGTGTTTCCGCACAGTGGACCTACCGCAGACACCCAGCATCGAGGCAGCCGGTATAGAAATAAAAATTCAAAACATACCATACACCATCATCTCCACCTATCACCCCCCGGGCACCACCATACTGACACAGGACCTTCAGGCTCTGCTGGGTACTGGCGCTCGTGTGATTATGGGAGGGGACCTAAACTCGAAACATGCGGCCTTTGGCTGCCGCGCCGAGAACAGAAGTGGTGTGAGATTGCATGGACTCGTCGAGAGGCGTGCCGCCCTCAGCGTCATCGCACCCGACGAGCCTACGCATATCCCTGCGGACCCGACAAAAAACCCGGATATCCTGGATATTTTTGTCGTTAAAAACTTTGCTCTCGACGCGACAGTCACTGTGCACTACGAGCTGAACTCTGACCACAACCCGGTCGTTCTGGACATAGCCAGTGTCGAAGACGAAGCCGGGAGGATGGCAAAAACAGAAGTAATAACAAATTGGGACCGATACAAATACCTGGTGGGTGAGCACGTGGAGGAAATCCCACAGATGGAAACAAAAGAAGAGATAGACGAAGCAATCACCAACTTCACAGACGCCCTCCACGCCTGTGCTCGCGCTACAAGCGTCAGGCTCACCACAGAGCCTGGCGCCAGGGACCTGCCCCCTGACATCTGGGACCTCATAGTCGCCAAACGCAGGTTGCGTAAGCTGTGGCAGCGTCACCGCGACCCAGCTGACCGCCGCCGGCTGCGGCGACTGGAGGATCATGTGAAACTCCGACTGCAGGAGCACAGGAGCCGCTGCTGGGAGGAGATATTACAAACCGCCGAAACAGAGAGCAGCAAACGCAAGATCTGGCGAATAGCCCGGCAGCGGAAAACCCCCACCAGAGAGAACAGGCCACTCCACGGCGTGAACGGTCTAGTGTACGAAGATCACGATAAGGCGGAAATAATGGCACAATCACTAGAGTCACAATTCCGAACTCACGTCATCGACGATGACGAGAGTGAAAGGCAGGAAAGATTAGTCGTCGGACGAGTGACTCAGATTAGAAATACGCGCCCAAATACAGAATTCGTGCCCGTAAACGAGCCGACAATATGCGCACTTATCAAGCGTCAGGGAAACCACAAAGCTCCTGGCCCTGACCGCATCCGCAGCCCACTCCTAAAGCACCTTCCACCTCCTGCCATAACATTTCTGGCAAGCGTCTTCAACGCTTGCCTAAAGCTCACCTACTTCCCCTCAGTGTGGAAAACTGCGAAAGTAATCACCCTCCCCAAACCTAATAAAAACCTGCTCCTTCCAGAAAGCTATAGACCTATCTCCCTACTAAATGGCATGAGTAAAATACTCGAGCTGCTCATCCTCTCACCCCTTCAACACTTCCTTACTGCACACAACATCCTGATGCCCGAGCAGTTTGGATTCCGCTCTGAACACTCCACAACCCAACAATGCCTGCGCTTGGTAGAGCACATTTGCCTGGCCAGGGCAAAGAGAGAATCTACAGGAGCAGTGTTCCTGGATATAGAGAAGGCATTTGACCGCGTCTGGCACGATGGCCTAATATATAAACTAGACCAAATAGGGTGCCCAGGACATCTAATACAGATCATTGATTCATTTCTTGCGGAGCGTCAATTCTTCGTAAGAAGTGGATCGAGATCGAGCCAGACACGACCGATTGCGGCCGGAGTACCGCAGGGTTCGGTCTTGGGTCCCGTTCTATACTCAGTCTACACTAACGACATACCCAAGCAGGTCGGCGGAGGGATTGCTCTCTACGCCGACGATACAGCAATCTTCAGGAGCTGTCGTAACCTTGCATTCATACGACGCAAGCTACAAGAACACCTCGACGTCATCACTCAGTGGTGCAACATTTGGAAAATCAAGGTTAACCCCGAGAAATCCCAAGCAATATACTTTACGACCAGGCTGAAACTCCCAGACCAACAACTCACCATTGGTGGTCGGGACCTAGCCTGGCGTAACCGTATTACATACTTAGGGCTCGAAATAGACAGGCGTCTTACGTGGCAACAACACGTCCACAAAACTGCCAACAAAGGCTGCGCCCTCCTGTCGCAGCTATACCCCCTCCTAAAGGGTGACGGCCTCACCCTAAGCTGCAAAATGCTTCTCTGGCGCCAGCTCATGCTACCGGCCATCTTGTATGGATCGGAAGTATGGTCGATGGCGTCAGACACCACGCTGGCACGATTACAGCGACTCCAGAACAAAACCTTCCGAGTCGTCACAGGCGCTGACAGATACGTCCGAAACACACAAATTAGAGAATTTTTAGGCCACCCAACCATATACTCCCTCATAAAGGAGAAGTCCACCAAACTATATGAGAAAGCACAAACATCGCCCCACAACCTCATACAAAATTTAGGTCGCGAACACCCCGATTTTCAACATAAGCGCCCAAAACTAACACTCACCCGTCAATTTAGAGACATTTAGAGAACACTTACCCACACACAGAACAAACATTTACATAAAAACACCCACATAGCACAATACCTCACTTTCATAAATCCCCAAGCGCATAACTTGAAGTCAGACGGGCACAGCCCAGTGGAACTTCGGTACACTATAACAACCTGAGCATCTCATTCTCTGCTCTGCTGCTGTGCTGTGCTTGCGTGCCTGCCGTCCCGCTCGCTCTCGCTGTGTGTTACGCGCGTCGTCGAAATGGCAGATCAGGCGGCTACGAACGAGACTGCTGCGGCACCCGCCGCCACCGGCACTACGAAGAAGGCCAAGTCTGCGTCGTCTGCGAAGAAGCCGCGCGCCAAGCCTGCGCACCCGCGCACCTCTGAGATGGTGACGGCCGCCATCAAGAGTCTGAAGGAGCGCGGCGGGTCGTCGCTGCAGGCGATCAAGAAGTACATTGCCGCGCACTACAAGCTGGACGCGGAGAAGCTGGCGCCGTTTATCAAGAAGTACCTCAAGTCGGCCGTCGTGGCGGGCGAGCTGGTGCAGACGAAGGGGAAGGGCGCGTCCGGCTCGTTCAAGCTTGCCGGCGCCGGCGGCGGGGGGGCGGCCGAGGGCGGCAAGGCTCGTGCTGGCGGTGCCAAGAAGAAGCGCGCCGCTCCGGCCAGCAAGGAGAAGAAGGGCGCCCGTGCGGCCGGCGCAAAGAAGGCTGGTGGCGTGAAGGCGGCGACCGGTCGGAAGGCGGGCGCCGCCAAGAAGGCGTCTGCGGCGTCGGCCGCTCCCGCGGGTGCGAAGAAGGCGGCTGCGGCCAAGCCGGCCAAGGCCAAGTCGCCGTCGAAGGCGAAGAAGGCCGCCAAGGTTCCGACGAAGAAGCCGAAGGCGCCGCGCCCGAAGAAGGCGACGACGCCGTCTAAGGCGAAGGCTTCGCCCAAGAAGAAGAAGTAGAGTAGAGGAGAAAGAGATGGGAAAGGAAGGGTTTGGCGCTTGACTCCGTCGTCCCCACCCCCCGTCGTCGTCTAGTGGCGCGCAAGAGACGCGCGGCCCAAAACGGCCCTTCTCAGGGCCATCAAAGCACGTCGGGGAAGGTTTTGATTGTCGTGTTGCGTTTGGTGTGGGTGTCTGTCTGGCGTTTCTGTATGCCCGTGGGGATGCTGTTTGCGTGCCGTGGTGGTTGGATTGCGGGGGTCGGTGGCGGGTGTGGGCGGCGGTAGCGGTAAGCGGTGTTGTTGTTGTCGTGGTTGTGATTGTCGCCGTGTTTGTGGCGGCGGCCGACGGTTGGTTTTCTGTCACGTTGTTTTGTTTGAATACGTTGGTTGGCTTGCCTGCGTTCGTTCTTCTCGGATGTCTGTCTTGTCGAGTCGTGTCTGGTCTTTGTTTTGTTCGTTTGTGTGTGTGTTATGTTTTGCAAGGGGGGGCACGTTGAGATGTGGAAGGAGTCGGCGGGGATTTCGGTGGCGTGTAGAGCGAGCGAGCGCGCCTGCCTGGCCGTTGGCCGTCGGAGTGGAGTGCGGGTTTTTTTGTTTTCGAAACGAAAGCGGCGGCCGGCCAGCCAGCCACCCGTGCGGTGTGACGTCGGCCGTTGGGTATTGTGCGCTGTGAGCGCCGGGGAGGGATGATGTGTGATTGTTGCGCGCTGCTAGCAGGCAGGCAGAGTGAGCGGGTGTGGCGGACGGACGGGAAGTGGTGGTTTTTGTTTTTGGGTTGCGGGGCGAGAGGCAGGCGACCGACAAAGTTTGCTCGCGACGGAGAGATGTTAGTGGCCCTGAAAAGGGCCGTTTTTGTTTGGGCGGTGCGGTGCCGCGGCGCGGTTTAGGCGCGCTCGCCGCGGATGCGGCGCGCGAGCTGGATGTCCTTGGGCATGATGGTGACGCGCTTGGCGTGGATTGCGCACAGGTTGGTGTCTTCGAAGAGGCCGACGAGGTAGGCCTCGCTGGCCTCCTGCAGGGCCATGACTGCGGAGCTCTGGAAGCGCAGGTCGGTCTTGAAGTCCTGGGCGATCTCGCGCACTAGGCGCTGGAATGGCAGCTTGCGGATGAGCAGCTCTGTGCTCTTCTGGTAGCGCCTGATTTCTCGCAGGGCGACGGTGCCCGGCCTGTAGCGGTGGGGCTTCTTGACGCCTCCGGTGGCGGGCGCGCTCTTCCTCGCCGCCTTGGTGGCGAGCTGTTTGCGCGGCGCCTTTCCGCCGGTGGACTTGCGGGCCGTTTGCTTTGTGCGGGCCATAGCGGTAGCGGAGCGGCGTGCGTGGAGGTTAGGTGCGGCGCGGCGTCCGGTGCTGCCTTGACAACGGGCCCGCGCGCTTTTTTTTTTTTTTTTTTTTTTTTTTTTTTGTTTTTTTTTTTTTTTTTTTTTGTTTTTTTTTTTTTTTTTTTTTTTTTGCACTTTTCATTCCCTTCTCAGATGGAGAAGGGCGGGCTGCTTGAGAGCGCGCGATGCTCTTTTCAGCCATTTGGTTTGGTTATTCTGCTTTGGCTCTGTTTATTATTGTTTGCTGGGGTGCAAGGAAGGGGGGGGGTTTTCTCCCAATTGGGAATTTATTTGCAGGAGTTTGTAGGGGACAGTTCCGGTATTTACCTTAGCGGCCAAGGAAAACCTGCAAAACCCGGCCAGAACTGCTTGTAATAGCTTGACTTCTCTTTATTTGCCGTGTTGCCAGCGTTGGCGCTGGCGATCACGGTGGGCTTCGCGTCGTCTGTCACGCTCCGCCTCTTCCTCCTCTCGCCTTCTCCTGAGCTGCTCTTCTCGGGCTTCCTTCTTTCTTCTTATGAGCTCCTTGCTTTGCAGGAAGCTCATTTGGTGTGTCTCTTCTCGGTCGGCCAAGTGTGGGATGGTGTCGTCGAGGATTTCGCTGTCCACTAGGGCATTCCAGTGGTTGACGAACTCCTTCGTTTGGACGCTTGAGTCCTGACGTGCTCCCGTGCCTTCTGACGAGACCTGTATGGCTCGACCGATGGTCAACTTCTTCGGCCAGGCCGTTTGTGTGGCCTGGTCACGCCTGGGGTGTGCTGCGTCTGTTGCCGACCCGTCGTCTTTGTGCTGCTGATCCGTCTGCAGCGCCTGCGACTCCTTGCTGGTATTGCGACGGAGGTGTTCACGGAGAGTGAGGCACGCGGCCTCCATCTCTGCATGGAGGACCATGCGGAATCGTGTTTCCGCCTCCTGGAGGGCCGAGTCGATGTCGGGACCAGCTGTCGTCGCCGTCTTCCCACTCGTTGCGTCGCACCGCCGCCCCCCTCCACCGCCCTTGCCACAGGCGGCGGCGGAAGGCGGCCGCACGTGAGCGGTGGCCGTCCTCGTATCTCCTCCGGGAGCCGCCGTTGTTCCCGCGGCGTTGCCTCCTCCTCTCGCTGTTTCTGTCCCTCCGTTGCTCGCCGCAGCTGCAGAGCGTTGTCTCCTTCTCCTGCGGCGTCGCCTCTTTGTCTGGGCCGCAGTCTTCTTTGCAGTGGCGGGATTTCGGCCGTTGAAGGCCTGACATCCGCGCCAGCTGGCGACGTGCTCGCCGCCGCAGCGGGCGCACGTCGGTTTGACGGCTTTGGTGCTGGTACAGGTGCGGGTGTCATGGTGACATCCGCACTTGACGCACCTGGCGGCGTTGCGGCAGTGCTTTGCCACATGCCCCTCCTCCTGGCACTTGAAACACTGCGGCTTCATGTCCAGGTGGGGGGGGAGAGTCTCCGGCTGCACGTGGAAGCCCAACAGCTTCCGGATGCCAAGAACGTCCCTGCCGTTGTCCGCCGCTGGTGTGGCGACAATGAACAGAGGCGGCTTCGTCCTATTGGTTCTGTTGTGCAACCTGACGGTTGCCCCAACAAAACCTTGGCGGCGCAGTCCTTCTTCCACTGCCCGCTCCGTCAGGATCCAAGGTAGTCCCCTCAGAAGCGCCTTGGTGACTTCTTTGCGACGAGTCTTTTGACCCGTCGCACCTCTTTCCGGGGCGTCTACCGTGTGAACGGCCACAAGTGCCTTCAGGGCCCTGTAGTCCTTCCAGTCACCGGCCTGGAGCTTGACGGTGGCGTCGGAGTCGACGGACTCAACGACGACCTCCTTGTCGCAGCTCTGCCCCATCTCATCGTATAGTTCCACCCACTCGACCTCCTTGCACTTGATGTACAGGGCGGGAGTGGGGGAAACTGCTTCTTCTGTCGCCGAGTTGCCGCCTCTCGCGACATCTCGTCCCACGCTGCTCATCTTAACCATACTGCGCGAGGGTTTGACAATTTGCTTTTTTGCCGTCAAAACAGCAACACGACAATCTGCCACCCGCGCGCAGTACGTTCTCCTTGCTGACTCTCCCGCAGGAGCTGAGCGCCGCGTGCAACAGTGACCTGCGCGCTACGGCTGCCACAACTCGACTCTGCCGGCCCGCGCGCGACGACGACGACGCACATGGTTGAGGGGTGAACCCTCAGCTGTGAGCGAAGTTCTAGCGCGTTAAAAGCGCTTCTCCTTCTTCATTGACGGGGTGAAAATGTGGGTGTGACATGACGGGTGGTATTTGACCTTGACTGTTGTGCTGGTTTTTTTTTTTTTTTTTTTTTTTTTTTTTTTTTTTTTTTTTTTTTTTTTTTTAAAATAAAGGAAAGATGAAAGGATAGTAAGAGAGACAGTGAGAGAAATGGAAAACGAAGGGCCGAAGTGACTGGCCGGTGGTTTAAGCTGATGGCTCCGCTACTGCTGTAGAGGCCGCGCGTGGTGTCTGTTACTGAACCTGGCGATGTTTACGGGTAATGTCTTCCATGGCTTCCAAAGCTTCGCTGTCCATCTTCCGCCGACCAGACCGGAACTCTTCCTTCAGGAATACATCGATAACGTCGACTAAGGCATCCCATTGAGAGGGGGTGAAGATGGGGTGCGAATTGAGCAGGGCTATTTCCTTCTTTGTGAGCACTTCCATAAATGCGTCACGGTAGGTGCGCAGGGGGAGCGGCCGATGAGGAAGGGAAGGTATGGGCTGGTCTGGCGGAGTGAAGGGATATGGTTGGTCGGCATAGGGGTAGGACCCATTCTTCAGTGCCGCGGTAATGTCCTTCAGGACAACCTGCACGTTGGTCACGTCAGGAAAAGGTAGGTGAATCCTCCTCTTCTTCGTTGGCTTCTCGGCTTGCGAGGAGACAGGGGGCGCCTTAGCGCCCTTGCTGGCGGCTGCCACCGCGGAGGGTGGCAGCCGAGGCGGCACATCATCCGTGTCCGTGGGCGCCACCTCCTGCATTGCTGCGGGAGGGGGAGCGGCTGCCGTTTGCGTGGCCACGTCGACCCCCACCGGACGACTCACAGCGGCGGGTGTTTGCGTGGCTACGGCTACCCCCACCGGACGACTCACGGCAGGGGCGGCGGCGGGAGCTGGCGGCTTCTTCTTGTTAGCCCGCAGCTCATCGCGCAGCTGTTGGAGCTGGCGATGGACTGCTGCGAGCTCCTCCTTCAGTGCGGCCCTTTCGGCCGCAAAGGCGGCTTGGAAGCCGGCCACGGCGTGGTCGGTGACGGTTTCAAGACGGCGCGGCTCGCACCCCTTGCCGGAGCGGGGGGGCGGGGAGGCCGTCGAGGCGCTTGATGTCGCCGCAGGGTGTGGTGCGGCGGGTAGACGGCGTGACTCGCGGAGGTAGCCGCAGCTACGCGAGTTGGCGGCGTGTGGCCCGCCGCAGTTCGCGCAGCTACAAGCCACCCCACGAGGTTTCGTGCAGCTGCGGGTGTCGTGGGCCGCCGCGCACTTTAAGCACGCGACGGCGTTCTTACACCCGCGCGCGGTGTGCCCCAGCTGCTGGCAGTTGTAGCACTGGAGCATCATCCCTTGCCGCTGGCTTCTCGTGCGCCTTGACTGCCGTTGGCGGCCGCCGGTGAAGCCCAACGCGTTAATCAGGCCTTCTAGTGCGGCGGCGATCTGCTTTCCAGTCATAGCGTTCTCGGAGACGAAGTGCGTCGCAGCGAGTCTAACAGCGGAATGGGCCCGCGCGCCTCCGTGCTGCGCTTATATGCCCTCGGTTGCGCGTGGTGGGGGGAGGGCGGGCCAGAGTCTATATAGGGGGGCGGCGGGCGCGCTGGGCGCAGACCGTAGCCGACTCGCCAGCCGCTGCAGCTGCTGTTTGTGCACGTTTTGCTTTGCCCGAGGAAGGATGACAGGCCGCGGCAAGGGAGGAAAGGGGCTCGGCAAGGGTGGCGCCAAGCGGCACCGCAAGGTGTTGCGCGACAACATCCAGGGCATCACGAAGCCCGCCATCCGCCGCCTGGCTCGCAGGGGCGGCGTGAAGCGCATCTCTGGTCTGATCTACGAGGAGACCCGCGGGGTGCTGAAGGTGTTCCTGGAGAACGTGATCCGCGACGCGGTGACGTACACTGAGCACGCCAAGCGCAAGACTGTGACGGCCATGGACGTGGTGTACGCCCTGAAGAGGCAGGGGCGCACCCTGTACGGTTTCGGCGGTTAGGCTGCGTCGCAGCGGGCGCTGGCCTTCCCGCGGCCGTGCTTGTGGGTGGGAGAGACTAGAAAACGGCCCTTTTCAGGGCCACCACACTGTTCGGAAGTTGAAAAGTGCGAAAGAGTCTGTGTTGTTGCTGCGTGTGTGCGCTGTGTTGTTTGTTTCTTTCTTTCTTTCTCTCTTTGTTTCTTTCTTTCCGTTTGAGCGACGTGATGTGACTGGGAGGGGAGAAGGAAAGGAAACGTGTCATGTGGCTGGCTGTGTGTGGAGCTGCTTCGTTTGTGTTTGTTATTGTGTGTCGATCGCGACGGAGATGGCGGGCTGTGTGTTGTTGTGCGAGAGGCGGTGATTATTTGCTTGCGTCGTTTGGCCCTGTGTGTTTGCGGCGGCGTTGGGGTTTCCGAGGCAAGGCGTGTGGGCATAGGCGGCCGGATCAGCTGTTTCGTTCGTGTCGACGGCCGTTGCGCGCGGGAGTGGAGGGCGGTGTGTCGACACGCCTCCCTTTAACAATGGTCATTATTGCTGCCGTTGTCGTTTGGAAGGCGACTGCGACCGTGCAAAATGTGTGCGTGTGTTGGGCCACACGGGCTGTGTGGACGACAAGATGGCGGACGTGCGCCGGCGGCGGCTGTGCTGTGAAAGTGCAAAGTTAAAACAAAACAAGGTGCGGCGAGGACGACTGAAATTTTGCTTTGGACGTAGGTTTGTGTGGTGGCCCTGAAAAGGGCCGATTGTTGTGGGCCGAGCAGAGCCGAGCCGGCAAAGCGCGTTGCGTGCAGGGGAGCACGCGGCGCTGCGATTGCCTGGCCTCCTTTAGGCCTTCTTCTCGGTCTTCTTTGGCAGCAGGACGGCCTGGATGTTGGGCAGGATACCACCCTGTGCGATGGTGACGCCCGACAGGAGCTTGTTGAGCTCCTCGTCGTTGCGGATGGCAAGCTGCAGGTGGCGCGGGATGATGCGCGTCTTCTTGTTGTCGCGGGCCGCGTTTCCGGCCAGCTCGAGCACCTCAGCCGCGAGGTACTCCATGACGGCGGCGAGGTAGACGGGCGCCCCGGCGCCGACGCGCTCTGCGTAGTTTCCCTTGCGCAGGAGGCGGTGGATTCTGCCGACCGGGAACTGGAGCCCAGCCCTGCTTGAGCGGGACTTTGACTTGCCCTTGACTTTGCCTCCCTTTCCGCGTCCGGACATGGCGATGGGCTAGCGACGGTGCACACGAAACGGAAACGAAAACGACCGGTGCGAGCGGCAGCGAGTCGAGCAGCGGAGTGCGTGCCGGCGCAGCCGGGGTGGGGGTGCTTTATGGGCTCGGGTGCGGCGGCCGGTTGCGCGCGCGCCCCATTGGTCGGCGGCCGCAACAGGGCGAGCTGGTAAAGGTGCGGCGGCGGCTGGCGGCGGGTGCCACTGTGTGGGGAGACGCTGACTAGAGCGGAGCGCTTGCTACTGGTGTTGCTGCTGCCGTACGCTCGTTCGAGATGCCGCCCAAGACTAGCGGGAAGGCCGCCAAGAAGGCTGGCAAGGCGCAGAAGAACATTTCGAAGGGCGACAAGAAGAAGAAGCGCAAGAGGAAGGAGAGCTATGCCATCTACATCTACAAGGTGCTGAAGCAGGTGCACCCTGACACGGGCATCTCGTCGAAGGCGATGAGCATCATGAACAGCTTCGTGAACGACATTTTCGAGCGCATTGCGGCCGAGGCTTCTCGCCTGGCGCACTACAACAAGCGCTCGACCATCACGTCCCGCGAGATCCAGACCGCTGTGCGGCTGTTGCTGCCTGGCGAGCTGGCCAAGCACGCCGTGAGCGAGGGCACGAAGGCGGTGACCAAGTACACGAGCTCCAAGTAAGGAGGTGGCTCTGGAATGGAAGGAAGGATGGAGAAGGCTCCTCCGTTGCGAGAGCGGCAAAACGGCCCTTTTCAGGGCCACCAACTTGCCTTTTGCGGGAAGGGCGGAATTGTTGTTGTTGTTTGTGTGGACGGCTGTGATGTATGTGTGCATTTTGATTGTGGGTGGGGGGGCGCGTCAAAGCGTGTTGCGGGGTACGGCCACGAGGTTGGTCGCCGTGGCGTGGAATGGTGGCACGCCTCGTTGGAGTGGTTTTGACCCATTGGTGTTGGTGTGTGTTACCTGTCTGCGAGGGGGGGGGACAGTGCGATCGGCGACTTTTGTGTCACCGTAACGACGGCCGTTTGCGGGTTTGTTTTTTGCACATCATACATGGCGAGGGTGAAATGTGAAATGTTTTTGTTTGGTTGTTTTTTTGTTTGTTTTTGCCGCCCACTATTCCCTTTGCTGTACGCCGAGTTTGACAATGGTGCGACGTAACTGCAGCGTGGAGGTGTGTGAGTGACGTTGAAATGAACGTGCCATTAAGACGCATTGTTGTTGTATTGTACTGTACGTGTACGGCGACACGCACGATGATGTACCATTCGACTCTGATTTTTGATAGCCGTGTCTGACTGATTGCGTACGACGCACGCACACCGATGTCGTCATTCAAGATGCACGCGTGTCCAGTGCAGTACAGTAAGCGCGACGCTAGACGACGACGACGGCGGCGGCGGCGGTCGTCGTTTGTTTGGCGAATGTCTGTACACGTGTTTGTCTGTGTCCATCCGGTATGTATTTGTTTGTTTGAAAGTGTTTTGTGTGTCGGTGACGTGGTCCGATCCGTCGCCCCCTTGAGTAACTGTCGATCGGCGCGATAGACCGGCGTCACGCAACTGAACCGAAGTCTTGGGCACACCCGTCATACTGTTGTACACCGTCGCGCTGAGAACGGTAACGAAAGGTTGACTTTGATCGGTCGAATGTCTGGGCAGAACGTGAGGAATGAGGCAAGAGTGCAAGGAGGGGGGGCAAAAGAGAGAGGAAGGGAAAAAGGGGAGAAACGCATTCGTAGAGCAACGGAACGTTCCCGTGTCGGAGGCGTATTGGAGCCGCACTGAAATGCGTTTAACGGCGGCGCGGCTGCAAGTGTCTGCCGTGGTGAACGTTACCTTTGACGGCTGCATTGGGCTTTGCCTTTGCTTTCGCTTTCGCTTTCCCGGATGTACGTAACGTTTGTTGATATGGTTCTGAGGAAGAGTGTATGACAGTGCCGTGCCGTCCATGTTCGTGTGCCCTCCCATTGTGTGTATGCTATTGTCTGTGTACTTGAATGATGTATGTAGGTGTTAGTGGACATGTTTTACCAGTGGGGGGAAATGGATCGTCGATAGTTGCCGTCACTCTGTCACGGTCGAGATGACGCACCCTCCGTACAGAAAGGTGTCGAGAAAGTGAGTGTGTGTGTGTGTGTGTGTGTGTGTGTGCGCGCGTCCGTGAATTGGCAGTGTTTGGAGGTGGGCGTGCCCTGCATGTGGCCCGGAAGGCTGTTCGTTTGGCGGTAGTGTTGTGTGGACAGGGGAGGGGCATGCGTAACGCTGCTGGCATGGCATTTCGGGAGATGGGAGGGGGCAAACGAGGAAACGAGGAGCGGCGGCCAAAGACGGGACGGGGAGGGGCGCGGTGTGGGTGGCTTGCGCCTGTGCTCGGCGTTGTGGTTTGTGCAAAAGAGGAGGAGAAAAACAATGAGTTGCCAGGGAGGGGAGCGGTGTTGTGTTGTGGTTGTCGTGGTGTAGCCGCAGACGCGGCTGTCAGTGAACGTGGCGAGACGGACGGACGGATGCGCGGAGGGGGCGGGGGCGGCGCATTTCGCCGGTGCCGTGCCGTGCCATGCCTGAAAGCCGCGTGGTCGCTGTGTTGTTGGTGGCGTGGGGGCGAGGAGAGTACCGTACGGGTGTGCTTGTGCGCCGGAAATGGCACACTGCGCCTGCCCGTCTTGGAGGCTGATGGCTGTGGTGTGGAAATGGGGCGCGGTGATGTTGAAGCAGTTGAAGAACAGAAAAGAAACCAAGAAAACGGAAGGCGTGATGCGGCGGTGGTGGTGAGAGCGGGAAAAACAAAACAAAACAAAAGAAAAAAAAAACAGCAAAAAAAAAGAAGGAAAAACAACAAGAAACAAAAAAGAAAACAAAAAGTCTATCAATATTAAAATGTAAATGGAAATGGAAATGGACCCAGGTATAACCTCCCTGCACAAATAGCAGAGAGTCCGATGGTAATAAAAATGTGCCAGAATGTTAACGTCCCTACAAAACAAACCCAACGATAATATTAATGAAAGAATGAACCGTATGTAACATTGCAACAGACACAATGAAACCTGATAAATTGTATAAGGGCAGCAGCGTTGACCTTTGGCCCTGTATTCAGAATAAAAAGAGCCAAAGATCGTTACCCCAATGAAAAAGACACTGAAACACGTATGTAACATAGCAGCGATGGCGAGACATTGTAGCATCTGTGACCAGAGAGTTTGCGCTGGACTGCGCGAGTGTTGCGAGCGGTTCTCAGTCAGTCAGTCAGTCAGTCAGTCGTTGCGAGTCTGTAGCTCTGTGTAGTTGAGGGCTGTACTCTGTCGGTAGTCGTCGCGTGCAGTACGCTAATAGTCGTCATGCAGAGCGGTCGGTCAGTAGTAGGAGCCGAGTGCGGTTGTGTGATGTAGGCGGTCGGCAACACTGGTCAAGATGGTGAATAAGGTATACTGTTAATTAATATAATCATTAGATAATGAAAAATTTTTGTATTTATTGTAATTATTCTCCAACAAGTTCCCCAATAATAATTTGTATTTCAAAAGCATTTTTCAAACATTTAATTTTTTATTGAACTAAAGAGTTCGTTGCACTTCACATTTCATTCCACTTCTTTGAAGAAACATTTCACTAAAATCACAAAAAAAGAGAATATTATTATTTGCAATGCAGTTCCTCCAAGCGCTGCGCAACAACAAGAGCAGAAATGTGACATCCATTTATTCGGAGGTAAGACGTTAATTCTGATTGTTTTGCACAGGGCCAAAGACCGATATTTCGGTTTAATTGAAGTTTCTTGTCACTGAACGGACGTTAAATGTTGTGAAGAATTTATATTTGAGTCAGATTGCGAATTTCACATTTTCGTTGCCATTTTCAATACCTCTCATTGTGGGCGAGGTTACAATTAGCGCAATGTCCATTAGCATCCGTAAATAACATTGTCCATTATTTTAAATTTTGCGGGGAGGTTACAACACACACAAAAAACAAAAAAAAAAAAACAAAAAAATTGCATTCATATCCGCTCCTCAATTGTAGATACCCCTTACACAGCTGTGTGCAATGAATGAGTGCTGGCTGGTAATTAATTGCACTCCTTGGAGGGAAATGCCATAGGAAGTAGTCTTTAAAAAGTGAATGTTTTTCGTTAAAAGACAAAAGTTACTTTAGAAAAAAGTAATAGTGGGGCTTTTGTTGTTGAACAAAATAAGTACAATGAACATACGTTATCAGATTTGCGCAATGCAGCTTCACACTACCTTTTGATTATAACACAATATACTATACACCGTCCCGAACCGTGACCAGAGTCGCGAGACGAGCAGAGCACGCCGCCGACGCCCGCTCAGTACAACCGTCCACCCGCTACTACTGTCGACCGACTACTACCTCTCCCGACTCGCGCTACAATGTATATAACAACTGTTCCTGGCGACCCGGTGCGTGCCAATACTGTCGTCTGGCGCGGTCCAAGCGCCGACTAGCAACGATAAATAACTCTCTGGTCAGACAGAGATGCTGTCATGGCTCGCCATCGCTCTGGTAATGAATACATACGTGTTGCAGCGTGCGTACCACCGGAACACGCAGTGGCGGAGCCAAAGACTGTGTTGTCGAGGTCGAGTGCGAGCGGGAAGAGAGGCAGCGTCGGCACGGAGATGCAAGCGAGCGCGAGACGCACGGGGGCTGCGGCGTGGCGCGTTTGCGGTCGGCGCCTTTGGTGGCAACGGCCGGGACAAGCAGCGGTGTATGGTGTGGTGCGGGGCGGACAGGGGCGGCGGTGGACGGGGAGGAGGCGGCGCGACGACGGCATGGGGGCGAAAACGGGACGGGGGACGGCGGATGTTGAGAGGCGTCACGCGCGGACAGGACACAGACACAGAGACACACAGATTGGAAAGGGAGGGTGCGCGGTTAGTGGTTGGGAATGTGCGTACCGTGCGGGATGGGAGTGGGCGAGGAACACGGTCGTGGCCCCTGTTTTGGGTGCGTGTGATGACGTTGGTGTGCTGTGGGAAGGGAAGGTGCTGTGGCGGCGGCGCGTAATGGGCGTAGGCCGAAAAGAGAAAGGAACGTGGGCAGTGTGTTGGCAAGCGTCGGTTCGACTGCGACGTTGATGGGCAGGGCAGGGCAGGGCAAGGTTAATGGTGGTAGGAGTAGGCGTGTGGGCGCAAAAAAATCTGCCGCTGCAGGCGGTGCCGTAACCGCCATGGCGGGAAGGAGAGAGGGCCAAAGAAAGAAAGAAAGAAAGAAAGAAAGAAAGAAGAAGACAAAAAAAAACAAAAAAAAAGGAGGGGGGGGCGAAAGTGGAGAGGCGGTGGTGTGAGAAGGGCGGGGGCGGAAGGAAGGCAGGAAGGACAAGAGGCGAGGCGACGGCTTGCTTTGTGTATCGGTCGGTCTCTGGCTATGCTTCGTTTTCTGCAGCAGGGTCGGTGCGCGGCGTGGCTCGCGGCAGTGGGAACGCCTGGTGGCTGGACGGCCAGCAATGCGGTTGGATGGGCGGCCACAGCACCGCACCTGTGCCCGAGGAGGAGACGCTGGCGGCGGGCCCTGAGGTGAGGCCGGCTCGGCTGGGGCTGTGGATGTGTAGGTGTGCGCCGCTGCTGCAACAACGAGTAAAACGCGAGAAGAAGGGATGGCGGTAGAGAGAAAAAAAAAAAGGTCGTGTTGTGTTGATGCGCAGGCAGACGCGTACAGAGAGACGAGCCCGGTCTGCAGCAGGGTGTGGCCGTGCCGAGTGCAGAGCAGCGGCGGCTCGGTTCGGTTCGGCCCGGCCCGGCGGGCCGCGCTGTTGTCGCGGACGTGAGCGCCCCCTGGCGGGTGGCCGGAGGCGGCGCGGCGTGTTGGACGTGTGGCTGGTGGCAGTGCACAATTTGCGAGTGGCTGGCGGTGTGGTGTGGTGTGGCGGTTGGCGCGTCGGGCGGCGGAGAGGTATGTGTTGCGGGCGCCCTTTGCTGCGCTGCGTCGTTGCGTGTGCCGTACAGGGCGGGCGCTTGTCGACTGTGTGGGCGGTGTGGCGAATTGGCGTGAAACGGCTGCCGAGAGGTGTGTGGTAGCGAGCCGGTCGTTGTCAGTGCGAAGGGGAATGTGCGTGCGTTTGGCGGTTTCGGTGTGCTTTTTGCGGCGTGAGAGTGGGAATTAGTGGGGCCGGCTGTTGTGTTGGTTCCTTGTGTCTTGTGTCGCGTAGCTTGATGGCAACGTGGAAGGACGCCGGTTTCGTTTCGAGCCTTGCGTGTGGTTGGCGTGTGCCGATGCACGTGCATGTGTGGGTCGCGAGTGCGTTTTTGGCTGGCTGTGTGTGTGTGTGTTTTGGGGGGGGAAGGGGGAGGCGGTGGTGAAAGTGCAGTGGTTGCCACGGGCGTCGTCGGGTGGGGCTGGGGCTGGGGCTGTGGCTGTGCGTCGTGGCGGAAAGGTGGTAGGTTGCGGGAAGCGAGCCCGTCGTTGACGGTGTCGCGTGAGTTGTGAATCGAGTGGGGCGCGGGGCGCGGGACAGGAGCAGCGTGCCGCTGCGTCGTGGTCGTCAGCAGAGGCTGTGCGTGTGCTTGTCCTTTTTTGTTGTGGGCGGTTCGTGCGAGGCGTTTTTGTTTTGTGTTGCCCTAGTTGTTAGTAGTTTATTTTGTTATTTTGAGACGACGACTGGTTGGTGGCGTGCGCGCGAAGTGGCGGTGTGCGCTTCCCGTGTCGTTTGTTTTTGTTTTGTTTTTTTGTTTTTGTGTGTTTTGTTTTTGCACTGGGCCCCGGGGGGTGGGTGGGTGGGTGGGTGTGTGTGTGTCGATTTGCCGGCTGGCGAAAGGTGCGCCATCGGCGGGGTGGGTCGCCGGCACAAGTAGAGGCGGCGGCGTTGTTGCTGTTGTTGTGTGGTGTTTGTTTTGTTCGGCTGTGTCGGCGAGCTGTGTTGCGGTGCGTGTGAATGGTGGTGCAAAAGTGCTGGCGTTGGGGCTGCGACTGCGACTGCGACGGCGGCGAGCCGCGGGCGCGCATGATAGTGATGTTGTGAACAGCGGCTGTGTACGGTAGTGGTGTTGTTGTAGCACGACGTGCATCCGGGCCGGCGCGGAAAGCGCAGTTGCGGGCGGTTGCCCTTCGGTGCCAGCCATGTCGCGTGAGCGGCGGGTTGCTCTGGTGTCGACACGTGGTGCTCTGGGTTGTTGTGTGGTGCCCTTTGGCCGGTGGGGGTGGTTCGCGTGTGTCTCGTTCGCGCTCGGTATCTGGTCGTGGTCGTGCTGCTCCCCCGTCTGTCGGCGGTTTTCGACGTCGTCTGTACGTTTTTGTTCGTTTGCGGCGCGCCTGCCGACGTCGTCCCGTCGCGACCTTTCAACCGAAAGTGTGGCGCCCGAAGGTGAACGAACGTAACCCTGACCTCGGCGCTTTACGCTGAGCCGAGCGAACCGAACCTAACCTGTGGTGTGGCGAGGTGAGCTCAGCCTGTGAGCCCCTAACGTCTACGTAAGGTAAGCTGTCCGGCTCACGCCTCACGGTTTGAACGCTTTTTTAACCTACGTTTGGCGCTTCTTAACCTAGCACTGACCCCTTAACCTAACGTGTAACCTAACCTAACCTAACCTCTGACGCCTGACGTGTTTGAATGCTTAACCTAAGTTTGACGCTTAACCTAACCCAAGTCCCCTTAACCTAACCCACGTCCACCTAACCTAACCTAACCTAACCTAGACGTGTAAACGTAATGTGTAACGCGTAAAGTGTAAGGTCGGCTGTCGTGTGTGCTGACGGCAGATTGGGTTGGTCTGTAGATTCGGATTGCGGTTTGCCTCGGTCGAGGGGTTGGGTCGGAAGCGGCGAGGGGCGGCGGCGCCTGTTGCGCAGGCGGCGTCCGTTTGCGGCGGGCAATTGTTGAGAAACGGCTGTGAATGTTGGCGGGCGAGAGGAGGAGGACGGCGCGCGATGTGGCCCGACGGCTGCGGGCCGATCGGGAAACGGCGGGAGGGCGACGGAAGGCGATGGGGCGGCGGAGGCGCGTTTGCACGGCCGTCATCGCCGCACGCCTCGGCTTGTGTGGCTGTGGCGCCGGCCGCGCTGGCCGGGCTGCCGCGGCGACGGTGTGGGAGTTTTGCCGAAGGTTTGGCCATTGTGGCGGGTCGTCGGCTGGGGCTGTGGGGGCGGCATTTGGGCGGGGGCGGCGATTCTCGGCGGGCCGACCCAGGCTGTAGCGCGCGGTAGCTGCAGTTTGGCCGTGGTTTGCGGCGCTGCCGTGGCGACTGGTTGGCGACTGTGGTGTGGCTGTGTGTAGCCCCATCCTCGGTGGTTTGAAAGGCGCGGGCGGTTGTGGCGCAGGTTTGGGGCTGCTCCGCACAGGCTGTCGGACGTTGGGCGGTAGCAAGCGCGGGAGGCGCGGCGCGGCGGCGCGCAGAGTGGCGGCCGCTCTCTCGGCCGTCCGCGCCCGCCCGCGACACTGGCTGGGCCTTGTGATTCTCTGCTCTGCTGCTGTGCTGTGCTTGCGTGCCTGCCGTCCCGCTCGCTCTCGCTGTGTGTTACGCGCGTCGTCGAAATGGCAGATCAGGCGGCTACGAACGAGACTGCTGCGGCACCCGCCGCCACCGGCACTACGAAGAAGGCCAAGTCTGCGTCGTCTGCGAAGAAGCCGCGCGCCAAGCCTGCGCACCCGCGCACCTCTGAGATGGTGACGGCCGCCATCAAGAGTCTGAAGGAGCGCGGCGGGTCGTCGCTGCAGGCGATCAAGAAGTACATTGCCGCGCACTACAAGCTGGACGCGGAGAAGCTGGCGCCGTTTATCAAGAAGTACCTCAAGTCGGCCGTCGTGGCGGGCGAGCTGGTGCAGACGAAGGGGAAGGGCGCGTCCGGCTCGTTCAAGCTTGCCGGCGCCGGCGGCGGGGGGGCGGCCGAGGGCGGCAAGGCTCGTGCTGGCGGTGCCAAGAAGAAGCGCGCCGCTCCGGCCAGCAAGGAGAAGAAGGGCGCCCGTGCGGCCGGCGCAAAGAAGGCTGGTGGCGTGAAGGCGGCGACCGGTCGGAAGGCGGGCGCCGCCAAGAAGGCGTCTGCGGCGTCGGCCGCTCCCGCGGGTGCGAAGAAGGCGGCTGCGGCCAAGCCGGCCAAGGCCAAGTCGCCGTCGAAGGCGAAGAAGGCCGCCAAGGTTCCGACGAAGAAGCCGAAGGCGCCGCGCCCGAAGAAGGCGACGACGCCGTCTAAGGCGAAGGCTTCGCCCAAGAAGAAGAAGTAGAGTAGAGGAGAAAGAGATGGGAAAGGAAGGGTTTGGCGCTTGACTCCGTCGTCCCCACCCCCCGTCGTCGTCTAGTGGCGCGCAAGAGACGCGCGGCCCAAAACGGCCCTTCTCAGGGCCATCAAAGCACGTCGGGGAAGGTTTTGATTGTCGTGTTGCGTTTGGTGTGGGTGTCTGTCTGGCGTTTCTGTATGCCCGTGGGGATGCTGTTTGCGTGCCGTGGTGGTTGGATTGCGGGGGTCGGTGGCGGGTGTGGGCGGCGGTAGCGGTAAGCGGTGTTGTTGTTGTCGTGGTTGTGATTGTCGCCGTGTTTGTGGCGGCGGCCGACGGTTGGTTTTCTGTCACGTTGTTTTGTTTGAATACGTTGGTTGGCTTGCCTGCGTTCGTTCTTCTCGGATGTCTGTCTTGTCGAGTCGTGTCTGGTCTTTGTTTTGTTCGTTTGTGTGTGTGTTATGTTTTGCAAGGGGGGGCACGTTGAGATGTGGAAGGAGTCGGCGGGGATTTCGGTGGCGTGTAGAGCGAGCGAGCGCGCCTGCCTGGCCGTTGGCCGTCGGAGTGGAGTGCGGGTTTTTTTGTTTTCGAAACGAAAGCGGCGGCCGGCCAGCCAGCCACCCGTGCGGTGTGACGTCGGCCGTTGGGTATTGTGCGCTGTGAGCGCCGGGGAGGGATGATGTGTGATTGTTGCGCGCTGCTAGCAGGCAGGCAGAGTGAGCGGGTGTGGCGGACGGACGGGAAGTGGTGGTTTTTGTTTTTGGGTTGCGGGGCGAGAGGCAGGCGACCGACAAAGTTTGCTCGCGACGGAGAGATGTTAGTGGCCCTGAAAAGGGCCGTTTTTGTTTGGGCGGTGCGGTGCCGCGGCGCGGTTTAGGCGCGCTCGCCGCGGATGCGGCGCGCGAGCTGGATGTCCTTGGGCATGATGGTGACGCGCTTGGCGTGGATTGCGCACAGGTTGGTGTCTTCGAAGAGGCCGACGAGGTAGGCCTCGCTGGCCTCCTGCAGGGCCATGACTGCGGAGCTCTGGAAGCGCAGGTCGGTCTTGAAGTCCTGGGCGATCTCGCGCACTAGGCGCTGGAATGGCAGCTTGCGGATGAGCAGCTCTGTGCTCTTCTGGTAGCGCCTGATTTCTCGCAGGGCGACGGTGCCCGGCCTGTAGCGGTGGGGCTTCTTGACGCCTCCGGTGGCGGGCGCGCTCTTCCTCGCCGCCTTGGTGGCGAGCTGTTTGCGCGGCGCCTTTCCGCCGGTGGACTTGCGGGCCGTTTGCTTTGTGCGGGCCATAGCGGTAGCGGAGCGGCGTGCGTGGAGGTTAGGTGCGGCGCGGCGTCCGGTGCTGCCTTGACAACGGGCCCGCGCGCCTCCGTGCTGCGCTTATATGCCCTCGGTTGCGCGTGGTGGGGGGAGGGCGGGCCAGAGTCTATATAGGGGGGCGGCGGGCGCGCTGGGCGTCTCGCGCTGGCAGCCGCAGCGTTCGCACGCTCCGCTACTAGTGCAGAGGCGCTGAGACCGTGTCTCTTTCGAGACGCAAGCAAATTGTCGTGTTGTCGTAGGGAGTAGGGTGTTAGGGCGACAGTAGAATAGGGCAGGACTCAGGAATAGCCTGAGTTGGTTAGAGTTAGGGACTTTCCACGGCCAGGGCCCCTGCTGCGGCGGGACAAGCCCGCGTCGTGTAGGCCAAAAATATGGAAGGGAATAAGCCAGATTCCGCGGTCAGGGCCCCCTCCCCACCTCATCAACCTGCCACCGCGTCGGCCACGCCGACGCACGCCACGAGAGCAACGATGCAGCCGAAGAAAGAAGACGATGCCCCACGCAAGGACGCGCCGATGAACAAGTTCTCAATGGACGAACTTCTGGCAGAAGAACAGCAACAAATCCGAGACATCCTGCGAAGAGCGCAGGCGAGAAGAGAGGCAACAGCAAGAGACACCAGGAATCGGAGACGCGGAAGCGACTCCGAAGAAAACGACGGGCGCACTCGTTCCGAGTCCGACATATCCGACATCTCGGATGCCGATCTCGACTCCGACAACTCTCAGATGAGCTGTGACGCCGCGGAAGACGGGAAGTCCACCCAGGAAGCAGAAGACCTCACTGGATTCCAGGTGGTCAGAAACAGGAGACGAAGACAGAAATCTCAGGAACAAAGTCCGGAGGAGGAGATGAAACGAGTGAAGACCGACACCACGGAGTACGCCGTGCCAACCAGAAACGCATTCACCGGATTGGAACAACCAGACGAAGAACCAGCCATCCCAACAACGAGCACCTCGACAACAGCACCGACAGCAGGGGTGAAGCCCCCACCCCTTGTGGTGTACCAAACCACGGACTATCTCCGCCTTAATGCGGACATCAAGAAAAACATAGAGGGGGAACTACGGGCGATATACAGAGGAGATCACATAAGATACCACTTTGCCTCCATGGAAGACTACAAGAAAGCCTACGCCTTCCTGGAGAAGAACCAGATGCAATACTTCACGCATCAGCTTCCAGAAGACCGATGCCTGAAAGTAGTGTTCAAGGGAATACCGGAAACGGTACCACCGCAGACGATAGTAAATGTCCTCCTGGATAGAGGATATACAATCAAGGACATCCACCAGTACCGACAGAGAAACGAGAAGACGAAGAAACTAGAGCCGATGCCCGTCTACGTCATCTCGCTCCCAAAAGAGAAAAGATCGGACAAAACATACGGTGAAAGATATATACTGGATACACGGGTGAGAATAGAGAACTATCAACCCCGAGATGGACCCCCGCAGTGCAAGAGATGCCAGCGGCTCGGCCACACAGCGAAATACTGCAGGCTAAATCCGAGATGTGTAAAGTGCGCCGGCCCCCATCTGACCGCAGCCTGCACACTGAGCCAGACAGAGGCGTGCACCTGTGTCCTCTGTGGTACCAAGGGCCATCCGGCCAACTTCAGAGGCTGTCCGGAGTACCAGCGAGCCCTGAAGCCATTCAGACCAGCAATTAATCTTCGAGGGACCAAGACAAGCCAGCCAACACCAATTATGACTCCACCGGCACCAACCAGCACAGCCGAGAACTTCCCACCTCTTCGTCAGAGGCGAACGATATCAAACACGAACGCATGGGGCCGCCAAGCGCCTCAGCCAACGGAGCCACAACGGGAAGCACCCTCGACAGGAGCCATTGGGGATGCCTTCAAACAAATTACAGATTTGGTGAAGACATTCTTCAAACCAAACCTCATAACAAAGATCAAGCAGATTGCAACAGACATAAAGAACGCGGAGGATCCGCTCTCGAAGATACTGGCACTTGCGCAAGGGATAACGTCACTCTTCGAGTAGGATGGCCCTCAACCACCCATCACGAGACATCACAGCGGCAATCTGGAACGCCAACGGCATCAAGAACAAGAAGAACGAGATTGAACAGTTCGTAATGGAACACAACATCGATGTCCTAATGGTAAATGAAACACACCTGCGCGGGAACGAGGCGTTTAAACTTAGAAATATGCACGCATACCGCAACGACAGGCTATTAAGAAGAGGAGGAGGCACAGCGGTCTTCGTGCGGCGGTCGCTGATCCACCACAAGGAAGACATACTACACCACAACCACCTGGAAGCAACGGCGGTCACTGTCAGAACTTATGCGGGGAATATCACATTTGTGGCAACATACCTGCCGCCACGAGCAGCCCTCAACAGACAAGACATAGCGGCCCTCACCAGTTTTTCCCCAGCAACGCTGATTGGCGGCGACCTGAACGCAAAGAACCGTCAGTGGAACTCGCGGAGAAACAATCGGAACGGCAACCAACTACTGGAGATAGCGGAAGAGCTCAACATCGACATCCACGGACCGGAAGAGCCCACCTACGTCCCAGTATTCACTCGGAACCACCCTGACGTCCTGGACATCGTGCTAACGAAGGACATACCGGCGGACGTCGAGCTGACTACAATAAACGATCTCTCCTCCGACCACCTGCCAGTCCTCATACGGCTACGACGCATCTCGCTATCGGACCACCCATGGACGACGAGAGACATCGACTGGGACGCCTTCCGCCGAGCATTAAACAACACGGTCCGCCCCACGCTATCGCTTAACACGAAGGAGGAAGTGGCCACAGCGGTGGACTACTTGACAGAAAAGATCCAGGCAGCGGCCCGAAGAGCCACCACATCGACCGTCATCCAAACGCCGCACACAACGGAGCTCCCACCACTACTCCAAGAACTACGACACCAGAAAAACCGGTACCGCCGACGGTGGCAAGAGTTCAGGAACCCTCGGGATAGACAAACCATGAACCGGCTCCAACGAGAACTTCGCGCCCGCCTAACTGACTGGAGGAGGGAACAATGGGAGGACAAGATGGACCAATTCCAACTACAGCAAAAAGAGGAGTGGAAGCTGGTGAAGGCCATACGCCGCCCTAAAGAACCTAAACGCGCCATCCGCACCAACAGAGGACTGACCTTCGAACCATTAGAGATGGCAGAAACATTCGCAGAGGCTTACGAACAGCAAAATACGCTCCATAATTACGAACTCGATGAAGAAGAAGCTCGCGCCGAAACCGCAACAGCGGAATTCATCGAAGAATTCACCAGGCGACAAACAGCGGACCAACCTCTCCTCACCACGCCAACAGAAGTCAAGAACATAATTAGAAACAGGAAAGGGACGTCAGCACCAGGAATGGACCGCATTTCGAACGCGCACCTGAAGGAATTGCCGAGGAAACCGCTAGTACTGCTAACTCGAATCTACAACAGCTGCCTCCTATTGAACCACTTTCCACAGCAATGGAAGACAGCTAAGATCATTCCTATCCCGAAACCGGGCAAAGACCTGCAACTGCCAACGAGCTACAGGCCGATAAGTCTGCTCAGCACCTTAAGCAAGATCTTCGAAAGGGTGGTACTCAAGAGGATTCAGCAACCGCTAACAGCAGACGGAACGATCCGACCGGAGCAGTTCGGATTCCAACGGAAGCTTTCAGCAGAACTGCAGGTCGTAAGAGTGGTCGAGCACATCACCAAGAAATTCAACGCGTCACATTCCACCGCTGCGGCCTTCTTGGACTGGGACAAGGCCTATGACAGAGTCTGGCATGATAAGCTCATCCACAAACTGGCCGCACAGACAACCATTCCAGACTGCTATGTTCACCTGATAGCCGACTACCTCCAGGACCGCCGAATCACCGTTGCAATGGAGGGGAAGAAGTCCAGCCTCAAACAACTAAGAGCAGGCATCCCTCAAGGGTCAGTCCTCTCGCCGTCGCTGTTCAACGTGTACATCAACGACCTCCCGCTGGAAGACAACGTTAACTTGGCCCAGTTCGCGGACGACACGGCGCTGTACACTAGCGGCCGACAACATTTCGCTAACGTCAACAGATTGCAGCGCCAAATGAACAAAGTCGTCAGCTGGTGCAGAACAAACAAAGTGGTTCTAAATGCAGAGAAAACCACACTGGTATACTTCTGCAAAAAGCAACCAAGGATCGAAAGAGTGAGCATCCTGGGCCGCCGGATTCCGTGGTCACCCTCAGTCCGCTACCTGGGAGTTCAACTGGATGCCAAATTATTCTTCCACACGCACATCCAGGGAAAGAAGACCAAATGCATGCAGATGGCCAAGGCACTGACACCATTCTTCATCAGCAGCGACCTCAACCAGGACACCAAGCTCCGGCTGTACAAGGCAACCGTCCTACCAGCGCTACTCTACGGCAGTTCGGCGTGGGGCACAGCATCCAAGACCCAACTCCAGTCTCTTCAGGTAGTGCAGAATAAAGTTCTGAGATGGATACTACGAGCCCCCCCTTGGGAAAGTAACCACCTAATCCACGAAGCCACCCAAATGGACACTCTAAAAACAGCAATCAGAAAAAAGGCCGTCAAACTATATACTAAAGTAGACCAACTGCGAAATGTACTGCCCCACCTCAGGGAACTCGGAATCACCCACCCACAACCAGGTCACCGATTTAAGGTCCCAATGTCCCTAACAGAAGAAGGGTAGCCTAGAAGCAAATGTAAATATGTAAATAACGTAATTAGGTACAATAGATAAGCAACAAAAATGGACAACAAAGCAGGTCGGCTAAGGGCCCCTGAGGCCCAAGTATGCCAGTCCCTGCAAAAGCAGTTTTTTCTTTGTAAATAAAGATTGTTAAAAACCTTCACCCAAACACACGTACACGGCGAGTCGCATCAGCGACGGGCCTGCAAACACACACATGAAAAAAAAAAAAAAAAAAAAAAAAAAAAAAAAAAAAAAAAAAAAAAAAAAAAAAGCGCTGGGCGCAGACCGTAGCCGACTCGCCAGCCGCTGCAGCTGCTGTTTGTGCACGTTTTGCTTTGCCCGAGGAAGGATGACAGGCCGCGGCAAGGGAGGAAAGGGGCTCGGCAAGGGTGGCGCCAAGCGGCACCGCAAGGTGTTGCGCGACAACATCCAGGGCATCACGAAGCCCGCCATCCGCCGCCTGGCTCGCAGGGGCGGCGTGAAGCGCATCTCTGGTCTGATCTACGAGGAGACCCGCGGGGTGCTGAAGGTGTTCCTGGAGAACGTGATCCGCGACGCGGTGACGTACACTGAGCACGCCAAGCGCAAGACTGTGACGGCCATGGACGTGGTGTACGCCCTGAAGAGGCAGGGGCGCACCCTGTACGGTTTCGGCGGTTAGGCTGCGTCGCAGCGGGCGCTGGCCTTCCCGCGGCCGTGCTTGTGGGTGGGAGAGACTAGAAAACGGCCCTTTTCAGGGCCACCACACTGTTCGGAAGTTGAAAAGTGCGAAAGAGTCTGTGTTGTTGCTGCGTGTGTGCGCTGTGTTGTTTGTTTCTTTCTTTCTTTCTCTCTTTGTTTCTTTCTTTCCGTTTGAGCGACGTGATGTGACTGGGAGGGGAGAAGGAAAGGAAACGTGTCATGTGGCTGGCTGTGTGTGGAGCTGCTTCGTTTGTGTTTGTTATTGTGTGTCGATCGCGACGGAGATGGCGGGCTGTGTGTTGTTGTGCGAGAGGCGGTGATTATTTGCTTGCGTCGTTTGGCCCTGTGTGTTTGCGGCGGCGTTGGGGTTTCCGAGGCAAGGCGTGTGGGCATAGGCGGCCGGATCAGCTGTTTCGTTCGTGTCGACGGCCGTTGCGCGCGGGAGTGGAGGGCGGTGTGTCGACACGCCTCCCTTTAACAATGGTCATTATTGCTGCCGTTGTCGTTTGGAAGGCGACTGCGACCGTGCAAAATGTGTGCGTGTGTTGGGCCACACGGGCTGTGTGGACGACAAGATGGCGGACGTGCGCCGGCGGCGGCTGTGCTGTGAAAGTGCAAAGTTAAAACAAAACAAGGTGCGGCGAGGACGACTGAAATTTTGCTTTGGACGTAGGTTTGTGTGGTGGCCCTGAAAAGGGCCGATTGTTGTGGGCCGAGCAGAGCCGAGCCGGCAAAGCGCGTTGCGTGCAGGGGAGCACGCGGCGCTGCGATTGCCTGGCCTCCTTTAGGCCTTCTTCTCGGTCTTCTTTGGCAGCAGGACGGCCTGGATGTTGGGCAGGACACCACCCTGTGCGATGGTGACGCCCGACAGGAGCTTGTTGAGCTCCTCGTCGTTGCGGATGGCAAGCTGCAGGTGGCGCGGGATGATGCGCGTCTTCTTGTTGTCGCGGGCCGCGTTTCCGGCCAGCTCGAGCACCTCAGCCGCGAGGTACTCCATGACGGCGGCGAGGTAGACGGGCGCCCCGGCGCCGACGCGCTCTGCGTAGTTTCCCTTGCGCAGGAGGCGGTGGATTCTGCCGACCGGGAACTGGAGCGCAGCCCTGCTTGAGCGGGACTTTGACTTGCCCTTGACTTTGCCTCCCTTTCCGCGTCCGGACATGGCGATGGGCTAGCGACGGTGCACACGAAACGGAAACGAAAACGACCGGTGCGAGCGGCAGCGAGTCGAGCAGCGGAGTGCGTGCCGGCGCAGCCGACTACTGCATTTGTGCTATCCTCTCTTTCGAGGAGAGCATGTGTGGTGGAGGGTGTTGTCCTCTGGGACATTTCCTCCTCTATGCTTTGTGTGTGGTTTGTCTTTGCTGTCATGTATGTCATGTTATGGTGCAGTGTTTTTGGTGTTGCTGTGCTGCCTTTTAGGCTGTGTTAGTTAGCATGCTTTTTGGTCGTCTGTGTCTGTCCAGTGTTGTGTCGTACTGTCCCAAGTTTTTTATTAGTCTGTTGTCAGATCTGGCCGTGTTTTCGTAAAAACTTTCGGCCAGTTCTATGAAGCGCTCGTGGAGCGTTTGTATTCCAGCCGCTTCATGTAGGTCAGCAGTGGGGAAGCGGAAGGGAAGGTGTAGCGCCCTTTTGAGCGCGCGGTTTTGTACTGACTGAAGTTTGCGGAGGTGCCAGTGCGCCGCGTATCCCCAGACAGGGCAAGCGTACTCCATTAGTGGACGTATTAGTGAGCAGTAGGTTCTGACTCCTATGTCAGCCGCTAGGGTGCTTTGGGTGTTTAGGATAGGATACAACATTTGCATCCTACCACTAGCTTTGCGGCGCAAGTCCTCGATGTGAGCCCTCCAGGTGAGCCTGGTGTCGAGGGTGACTCCAAGGTACCTGGCGGTTCGTCGCCATGGGAGTTCTTGGCCGTTCAGCTTAAGCAGTAGCGGCTGACGGGCGGGAGCCCGCTTGCCCAGTTTCCGGGTGATCATAATGGCTTGGGTTTTTGTTTCATTGAGAGTGATGCGCCACTTTTTAGCCCAGCGGCCGGTCTCGTCCAGCGCTGTTTGCAATCTTCGCGTAACCCTGTCTCTGTTCGGGTTACGCGTGAAGAACGCTGTGTCGTCGGCGTATTGGGCAGTGTGCACCAGCGGTACGGTCGGGAGGTCGGCAGTGTACAGGTTGTACAGTACCGGGCCCAGTACCGACCCCTGGGGCACGCCTGCCCTGATGCGCCGTTTTGTTGAAAGCGACGACTCGATCCTAACGGAGAAAGTCCTTTGGGAGAGATAGCTCGCGATTAGCTTCACTATCGGACCTGGGAAGCCTTGGGAGAATAGCTTGTAGAGAAGCCCGGTGTGCCAGACAGAGTCAAAGGCAGCGGCTACGTCAAGTAGCACTACCCCGCAGTAACTTTTGCGATTGAAGCTTTCAGTAGCTGCTTCAACGACCCTCATTAGTTGCTGGGGCGCGGAGTGTTCCTGCCTGAAACCGAACTGAAAGTCAGGCAGGATTTGTTGTATTCTGACGTGGTCGAGAATGGGAATAAGTAGCAGGCGTTCGTAGATTTTGCTAAGGGTTGGCAAAAGGCTGATAGGTCGGTGGTTCTGCGGGATAACCGGGTCTTTACCGGGTTTCGCGATCGCGACGACTTCTGCGTGTTTCCAGCACCTTGGAAACTTGCGGGAACGCGTGATCTCATTAAAGATATTTGCGATGTGGGCTACGGCAGGGGGTGGGAGGTGTTTCACTACTACGTTGTTGAGCTGGTCGTGGCCAGGGGCTCTTTTGTTGGGTAGGGACCTGATTACTCTGTTCACGTCGTCGGGTGTGAAGAGCGGTGTGTTTTCTTCGTCGTCATCGGCGTCGTCCGCCGCGAGGAATGTGGCGAGCTGACGTCGAACAACGGCTTCATGGTCCCTGTCCTGCGCCTCTGCGGGGCGGAACTGTTTTTCAAAGGCATCTGCCAGGGCATTTGCCTTATCTGCGGTGCTAAAGACAAGTCCGCGCTCGCCGTGCAGAGGTGGCAGTCTGGCGCGTCTTTTGGTAATCTGCTTGGTCGCCTGCCAGAGGCTATTGTCGTCCACGCGGAGGGCCGAAAGTCGCGCCGACCATTGCTGGTTGCGGTGCTCAGTGAGTGCGACCTTGAGCTCTCTTTGTAGGCGGTTCAGTAGCCTCCTAGTTACGGGGTTCTTTGTGAGCTTCCACTCTTTGGCGATCCTATTTTTGTTTCTAATTTGGGCAAGCAGGTGCGGCGGGAGTTGCTTAACTGGGGGAGGGCCGTCCGGTGGCCGTGGTGTGGCCTCCTTTGCTGCTTGCAGGATCGTGCTGGTGAGATCTTTAAGCGCCTGTTCTGCAGAATCTGCAGTTGGAGGCGGGGCCTGGGCAATTGCTGAAGTTACGTCAACTTTGAATTGCTCCCAGTTAGTGCGCTTGTATGAGATGTGTTGTTGCTGGAGAGGTACCCAGTCTCCTATGTCGACCTCGAGAATCACGGGATTGTGATCGGAAGACATTCGGTTAACCGATTGCGCGGTCACAAATCCCGTTATTCTTTTGGTGAGCGCTATGTCGAGGACGTCCGCCCTTCCCCCGTTTCTGGGGAAGTGGGTGGGCTCCTCTGGACCCCATATGTGAAAGTGGTGGGTGCGCGCGAGTCGTTGCAGTTGACGACCAGCTCTGTTTGAGTTTCGCGAGTGCCAGTCTGCGTGCTTGGCGTTCAGGTCGCCGCCAATGAAGAGTTTTCCTCTGATTTGTCCTAGGGCTGCTATGTCGTCCTCTTCCAGAGTGTAGGAGGGAGGGCGATATGCTGCAACGACAGTTAGGGGCCCTGTGACAGTGGCAATCTCTATTGCCGCTGTTTCTATTTGCCTAGTTGCTGGTGGGTGGACCTGATGATGGGGGATTCCTCGTTTGACGTATGTTGCTACCCCGCCTCCAGCGGTGGGCCGGTCGGTCCTATAGCAGTTGTAGTTGGGTACCGACACCCTTACACCCGGTTTTAGGTGTGTCTCGGCCACCATACATACGTCTATGTTTTCATCGCGTAGGAACTCGCGGAACTCGTTGTTTTGTCCGACGATACCGTTTGCGTTGAAGACGCACATTCTGAGTCCTTGGATGTGGGGTCGTCTATCCATCACTTGGGGGAGGATTTCTCTGCTGTAGTCGCATTGTTATGCGACCCTTGGAGCACCAAATTGATGGCGGTTAGAATTTGGGCGTTCTGTTGCCTGATTTCGTGGAGCAGTTGCGTTAGGAGGCCTAACGTTTGCTCCACAACTCCTGACGGCCGTAGGGCATTTGCACTCTCTTCAGAAGTGCTGGGCTGAGGGCCTTGTGACGAGCACTCAGCTGCCGCTACAGGCTGCAGACTGGACTTACGAGTTTGAGGGGAGGGGGCTTCCCTGGACGTTTCTCCGTTAGCGGGGATCGGCTGCTGGGCTAAGTGTATTGTGGGAGTCGTTTGTTGACTCCTGTCAGTACCTGCCACTGTCGCGTAGCTTGCGCTACCTCGCGGTCTCGAACGGGTAGTTGTTGGTCGCGTATGTGGATTGGCCGGCGCTCTCGAGTGCGTTGGTGGATTGGCCGGCGCTCTCGAGTTCGTAGGACCGCCGCCACGGTTGGTTTTCTGTGAGGCGGGGGGCTTGGTGCCTTGTGCGCGTAGGCGGTACTCTTTTTGTACACGGCAGCCTTGGTAGAAGGCGCCGTGTCCAGATTCGCCGCATAGGGCGCACTTGCTTTTCGGATCGCCTCTCTCTAAGGAGCACTCGGATGTGGGGTGCCCTTCTGCGCATTTCATGCACCGAGTTGGCATGTCGCAGTGCTTGGCAACGTGCCCTAATCCTTGGCAGTTGTAGCACTGCACGTTGCCACTTTTCCTGCGTAGTGGTTCGACTGTGACAGGCACTGACAGGACGTGTGTAATGTGTTTCTGCCTGTTTTGAGGGGTGTCAGGTAAATTGGTTTGATACAGTGGCCATTTGTTACCACTGTATACTTCCCTCATGTGGGTGACGCTATTAACTTCGAAGCCCTGCCTCTGCAGGTCCTTCTTAATAGCGTCAGTGCCAACTTTGCGGGGTAAGTCCCTTATTACCAGCTTCATCAGTCGCTGCTTGGCTGTGGGGAAGGTGTAGTGGGGGACTTTATGTTCAGAGAGCAGGGCCTTCACAGCAGTGTAATCGTCCAGCTCTCTGAACATGAGTTTGATTTTGTCCCCTCCGGCGGACTTAGCAGTAAACTGCTTCTCGCCTAAGCAGTTACTGACGAGGGAGTGAAGCTCCTCGTAGTTGTTGCTGAATTCGGCGATTATGGGGGGGAGTCTGTGTCTTTGTGTGTGTGTGGGTTGTGGCGCATCACCACTCGCGGTCGCGGGTACCGCTTCGTCCTCGTCAGACAGCGGCAGGAACTTATTGCTTGTGGAAGCAATGCCTCTCGCCTGCTGAGTGACGGGTAAGCGGGCGGTTTTCCGCGCTTTCTGAAAACCATCGCCATCGGTGCCTGATGTTTGGGGCTCGGTAGTGTCTGCGGAGGTGGTCGCGCGGGATTCGTCGATGACGAGGGGGCAGTCTGACTCGTCTCCGCTCCCTGAGGGGGAGGGAGTACGTGCCTTGGTGGTGGGCGGTGGAATTGATGACGCTTTTTTGGTTTGTTTGCGCCTGACAGTGGTTTTGTGCTTTCTGGCACTTTTTACCACGTCTTTGATGCGCTTGGGTGGGGCAGATGGGTGTTGGGACGTGGTTTGATCAGGAGGAGAGGGTTTAGGAGCGGGAGCGGTCTTTTTGGGTAGGGCTATGGGGTTTGGTTTAGGGAGGATACTGACCGGTAGGTGTTTCCTTTGCGCAGGGGTGAGGTGCTGCGCCAGCGCTTGTGCCTGCCCTGTGCTGATCATCAGGGTGGCCATAGACATCCTACCGCTGGTGGGTGGAAGAGAAGAACTTCTTTTTGTTGTATATTCCCCGTTTGCATGTCGCACGCAAGTAAGGGAAGCAAAGTCGATGGCTGCCGTGGGAATACCAGTCGCCGCCTTTGTTGCCGTCACCGTTAGGTTTCCGGCGGCAGAACCTGGTCCTATCTCACTAACAGGCGCGGGACACTGGCCAGAGGCCAGGCCCTGACCTGTGAATGCCCTAACGCTCGGGGGAGCAGAGCTATTCTCTGCGGCAGCTGAAGCGCTCGAGCCAACCGGAAAAGCGACCGGCGGAAACGAAGAGACGGCGTCGTTGCCACCAGCAGCAGGCTGCTGGGGCCCCAAGGCGCCACTGCAACTTGGCATCGCAATCGAAGAATCGCTCGACATCGGCAATCTGCTGTGAGTGCTCGTTTACGCCTTAATAAAGGCGCATCCGAAAGACACCCCTGGTTTGTCACCCGTACAAGCGGGGGCCTATGGCTTCGCGTAACAGACTGACGGAGACTTGCTCAACGCCCGACTGCCGCTCGGCGAATGCCGGCGCAGCCGGGGTGGGGGTGCTTTATGGGCTCGGGTGCGGCGGCCGGTTGCGCGCGCGCCCCATTGGTCGGCGGCCGCAACAGGGCGAGCTGGTAAAGGTGCGGCGGCGGCTGGCGGCGGGTGCCACTGTGTGGGGAGACTAGTGATGGGCTAAACTGCGATTTTCCGATATCAGTGATTTCTGTGAATGCTACTTTTCAGTATCTGTTATTCTTAACTGTGATTTGTCGCAGTTAAGAATCGCAGTTAAGGAACCTAAGTCGCGTATCCCTCCGCCACTGCTACTTCTGCTACTTCCGCGATTTCTGCGACTTCTGCTACTTCTGCGACTTCTGCTACTTCTGCGATTTCTGTGACTTCTGCTACTTCTGCGATTTCTGTGACTTCTGCTACTTCTGCGATTTCTGTGACTCGTGCGATTGCTGCGACGTACCACCGTATGAAAAAGTTACATCTGTCCACACAGAAAATTGCATCTCAACAAACCTGTCATTGGTAAGTATGTTTTACGTTTATTCTTCCGTTGGCTTTAATTTTGTATTAAAGAAACAACTGTGAAAATATTAATAGTGTAATTAATATGTAAGTAGCCGCACAGTACCGTAATAGTTCGTGTTTAGAAAATGAATTCTAACATATTGTTATGTTCATAGGTACCTGAACTACATTTCAGTCACTCAGTAAAGTGATAATTCAAAATATCATTGTCAACAGATCTGAAGAAATTGCCAGTCTTTAGACCGTTTTCGTAAGACGACAGGTTAGTTTCTAAGCGTTTTGATGGACTTAATTACTTCAGTGAGATCGTTCTTGCGAATGTGATATAGCAAATATTAGCAAATGTGATATAGCAAATATTAGCAATCTACTCTGTCAATTATATTGCTAGTAATTAGTGACAGCAAAAATTGTTTAATAATCCTTGTGTTTTTGCAGACGCAGTTCTGACTGATTACTGGTTGCTGTACATATCTATCCACATCAAGGCTGTTGAGAGAGACTCGTGAAGATTCAAGACAGCTCTTAGAGGATTTGCAGTTTAAAAGTGAAATAATTATGAAATAAGTGTATGACTGATTAAAGTGTTTTATTGAAGTTGTTGTGCGATTTTAAAGGAATAATAAATGTTAAATACATTGAGTGAATAATAAAAATCTCATTTTCCACATGTTAAGCCGTCCTATACCCGTAATTTTCCGCCACTTATTTATTGGTAAACACTTGTTGGAGAGTGACATGCCCCCCCCCCCCCCTTTCTCCACAATCTTGGTGTGACACTGACCTGTAACATATCCCGAAGTCTACAATATGCATTTTGAGGCTGTTGATATGAAAGTGGGAAGTACAGATCTTCCAGTTAAATCAGGAATAGCTTAAGTGCATTACTTGAAAGTGACACAGGAAAAGCTTACTTATGTAGGGGGTAGTAGTGTCGGCAAAAAGTTCTTGTGTGTGAAGTTGCCATGTAGAACACCAGGTGTAAAACTTTTCTCCCGAGTCTTGAACTGTGAGGCATTCATATGACTGTTTTCATTTCTCTACACTTATACAGATGTCTGAGTTCTGCTGTGTTAACATTGCAAAGTCCTGTAGGCATGTGGAGTATTAACCAAAACTGTCATATTGGAAGCAGAATCAAACACATTTGTTACGTTACTCGATATTTTCAGGAGAAAAAGGCAATGTCGCTTCTTATTAATATAATACATTCAGAGTCACAGCAGTATTTGACCAACCATAACTGATGCTGAATGTGCATGTCGTCATATAATATGAAGAGCTTATTTCAATAGTGGTACAAGTCCATTACCTACACTTTTCTGTCTATAATGCTTCTGAAATTAGTGATCCAAACAAACATAAATAAAGGCTCATCTCTAGCAAGAAGCCATATGGTGAATATTTCTGGTATCTCAACTGCAGATTTTTCAGCACTCATTTAACTTTACGACTCTATATCTCAAAATTAACAAAAATGGACTTGTACCACTATTGAAATAACCCCTTCACATGCACACACAGCACATCGATCTCGTGAGGCACAAGGCTCTCATAACGTACATACGTCGGTCAACAGATGACACTAGGAGAAGTATGTTAACTGCGCTTTTTAGTTGCTACTTGCGACTCTTAGTTGCGATTTGTCACAGAAATCGCAGTTTGACTCGGTAGCGAATAGCGTAGTATGAACTTTGCTCAACAGATGGCTGTGCTAACTGCGCTTTTTAGTTGCTACTTGTGACTCTTAGTTGCGACTTGTCACGGAAATCGCAGTTAGACTCCATAGCGTATCGCAGAGATGGACGTAGTACGAACTTTGACCCACAGATGGCACTGTTAACCGCGCTTTTTAGTTGCTACTTGCGACTCTTAGTTGCGACTTGTCACGGAAATCGCAGTTAGACTCCATAGCGTACCGCAGAGATGGACGTAGTACGAACTTTGACCCACAGATGGCACTGTTAACCGCGCTTTCTAGTTGCTACTTGCGACTCTTAGTTGCGACTTGTCACGGAAATCGCAGTTAGACCCCATAGCGTACCGCAGAGATGGACGTAGTACGAACTTCGGCCAACAGATGCCACTGTTAACCGCGCTTTTTAGTTGCTACTTGCGACTCTTAGTTGCGACTTATCACTGAAATCGCAGAAAGCAGTGCTAAATTCGACCAATAGATGGCTCACGTCTTTCAATGTGAAATACTACTTGCGACTGCTAACTGTGACTGAAATCGCAGTTAGATTCTGTAAAGTTGCTACTGTGATATCTGTGACTTCTCAGTCACTGTGATTTCTAACAGATACGCGATTTCCTGCCCACCACTAGGGGAGACGCTGACTAGAGCGGAGCGCTTGCTACTGGTGTTGCTGCTGCCGTACGCTCGTTCGAGATGCCGCCCAAGACTAGCGGGAAGGCCGCCAAGAAGGCTGGCAAGGCGCAGAAGAACATTTCGAAGGGCGACAAGAAGAAGAAGCGCAAGAGGAAGGAGAGCTATGCCATCTACATCTACAAGGTGCTGAAGCAGGTGCACCCTGACACGGGCATCTCGTCGAAGGCGATGAGCATCATGAACAGCTTCGTGAACGACATTTTCGAGCGCATTGCGGCCGAGGCTTCTCGCCTGGCGCACTACAACAAGCGCTCGACCATCACGTCCCGCGAGATCCAGACCGCTGTGCGGCTGTTGCTGCCTGGCGAGCTGGCCAAGCACGCCGTGAGCGAGGGCACGAAGGCGGTGACCAAGTACACGAGCTCCAAGTAAGGAGGTGGCTCTGGAATGGAAGGAAGGATGGAGAAGGCTCCTCCGTTGCGAGAGCGGCAAAACGGCCCTTTTCAGGGCCACCAACTTGCCTTTTGCGGGAAGGGCGGAATTGTTGTTGTTGTTTGTGTGGACGGCTGTGATGTATGTGTGCATTTTGATTGTGGGTGGGGGGGCGCGTCAAAGCGTGTTGCGGGGTACGGCCACGAGGTTGGTCGCCGTGGCGTGGAATGGTGGCACGCCTCGTTGGAGTGGTTTTGACCCATTGGTGTTGGTGTGTGTTACCTGTCTGCGAGGGGGGGGGACAGTGCGATCGGCGACTTTTGTGTCACCGTAACGACGGCCGTTTGCGGGTTTGTTTTTTGCACATCATACATGGCGAGGGTGAAATGTGAAATGTTTTTGTTTGGTTGTTTTTTTGTTTGTTTTTGCCGCCCACTATTCCCTTTGCTGTACGCCGAGTTTGACAATGGTGCGACGTAACTGCAGCGTGGAGGTGTGTGAGTGACGTTGAAATGAACGTGCCATTAAGACGCATTGTTGTTGTATTGTACTGTACGTGTACGGCGACACGCACGATGATGTACCATTCGACTCTGATTTTTGATAGCCGTGTCTGACTGATTGCGTACGACGCACGCACACCGATGTCGTCATTCAAGATGCACGCGTGTCCAGTGCAGTACAGTAAGCGCGACGCTAGACGACGACGACGGCGGCGGCGGCGGTCGTCGTTTGTTTGGCGAATGTCTGTACACGTGTTTGTCTGTGTCCATCCGGTATGTATTTGTTTGTTTGAAAGTGTTTTGTGTGTCGGTGACGTGGTCCGATCCGTCGCCCCCTTGAGTAACTGTCGATCGGCGCGATAGACCGGCGTCACGCAACTGAACCGAAGTCTTGGGCACACCCGTCATACTGTTGTACACCGTCGCGCTGAGAACGGTAACGAAAGGTTGACTTTGATCGGTCGAATGTCTGGGCAGAACGTGAGGAATGAGGCAAGAGTGCAAGGAGGGGGGGCAAAAGAGAGAGGAAGGGAAAAAGGGGAGAAACGCATTCGTAGAGCAACGGAACGTTCCCGTGTCGGAGGCGTATTGGAGCCGCACTGAAATGCGTTTAACGGCGGCGCGGCTGCAAGTGTCTGCCGTGGTGAACGTTACCTTTGACGGCTGCATTGGGCTTTGCCTTTGCTTTCGCTTTCGCTTTCCCGGATGTACGTAACGTTTGTTGATATGGTTCTGAGGAAGAGTGTATGACAGTGCCGTGCCGTCCATGTTCGTGTGCCCTCCCATTGTGTGTATGCTATTGTCTGTGTACTTGAATGATGTATGTAGGTGTTAGTGGACATGTTTTACCAGTGGGGGGAAATGGATCGTCGATAGTTGCCGTCACTCTGTCACGGTCGAGATGACGCACCCTCCGTACAGAAAGGTGTCGAGAAAGTGAGTGTGTGTGTGTGTGTGTGTGTGTGTGTGCGCGCGTCCGTGAATTGGCAGTGTTTGGAGGTGGGCGTGCCCTGCATGTGGCCCGGAAGGCTGTTCGTTTGGCGGTAGTGTTGTGTGGACAGGGGAGGGGCATGCGTAACGCTGCTGGCATGGCATTTCGGGAGATGGGAGGGGGCAAACGAGGAAACGAGGAGCGGCGGCCAAAGACGGGACGGGGAGGGGCGCGGTGTGGGTGGCTTGCGCCTGTGCTCGGCGTTGTGGTTTGTGCAAAAGAGGAGGAGAAAAACAATGAGTTGCCAGGGAGGGGAGCGGTGTTGTGTTGTGGTTGTCGTGGTGTAGCCGCAGACGCGGCTGTCAGTGAACGTGGCGAGACGGACGGACGGATGCGCGGAGGGGGCGGGGGCGGCGCATTTCGCCGGTGCCGTGCCGTGCCATGCCTGAAAGCCGCGTGGTCGCTGTGTTGTTGGTGGCGTGGGGGCGAGGAGAGTACCGTACGGGTGTGCTTGTGCGCCGGAAATGGCACACTGCGCCTGCCCGTCTTGGAGGCTGATGGCTGTGGTGTGGAAATGGGGCGCGGTGATGTTGAAGCAGTTGAAGAACAGAAAAGAAACCAAGAAAACGGAAGGCGTGATGCGGCGGTGGTGGTGAGAGCGGGAAAAACAAAACAAAACAAAAGAAAAAAAAACAGCAAAAAAAAAGAAGGAAAAACAACAAGAAACAAAAAAGAAAACAAAAAGTCTATCAATATTAAAATGTAAATGGAAATGGAAATGGACCCAGGTATAACCTCCCTGCACAAATAGCAGAGAGTCCGATGGTAATAAAAATGTGCCAGAATGTTAACGTCCCTACAAAACAAACCCAACGATAATATTAATGAAAGAATGAACCGTATGTAACATTGCAACAGACACAATGAAACCTGATAAATTGTATAAGGGCAGCAGCGTTGACCTTTGGCCCTGTATTCAGAATAAAAAGAGCCAAAGATCGTTACCCCAATGAAAAAGACACTGAAACACGTATGTAACATAGCAGCGATGGCGAGACATTGTAGCATCTGTGACCAGAGAGTTTGCGCTGGACTGCGCGAGTGTTGCGAGCGGTTCTCAGTCAGTCAGTCAGTCAGTCAGTCGTTGCGAGTCTGTAGCTCTGTGTAGTTGAGGGCTGTACTCTGTCGGTAGTCGTCGCGTGCAGTACGCTAATAGTCGTCATGCAGAGCGGTCGGTCAGTAGTAGGAGCCGAGTGCGGTTGTGTGATGTAGGCGGTCGGCAACACTGGTCAAGATGGTGAATAAGGTATACTGTTAATTAATATAATCATTAGATAATGAAAAATTTTTGTATTTATTGTAATTATTCTCCAACAAGTTCCCCAATAATAATTTGTATTTCAAAAGCATTTTTCAAACATTTAATTTTTTATTGAACTAAAGAGTTCGTTGCACTTCACATTTCATTCCACTTCTTTGAAGAAACATTTCACTAAAATCACAAAAAAAGAGAATATTATTATTTGCAATGCAGTTCCTCCAAGCGCTGCGCAACAACAAGAGCAGAAATGTGACATCCATTTATTCGGAGGTAAGACGTTAATTCTGATTGTTTTGCACAGGGCCAAAGACCGATATTTCGGTTTAATTGAAGTTTCTTGTCACTGAACGGACGTTAAATGTTGTGAAGAATTTATATTTGAGTCAGATTGCGAATTTCACATTTTCGTTGCCATTTTCAATACCTCTCATTGTGGGCGAGGTTACAATTAGCGCAATGTCCATTAGCATCCGTAAATAACATTGTCCATTATTTTAAATTTTGCGGGGAGGTTACAACACACACAAAAAACAAAAAAAAAAAAAACAAAAAAATTGCATTCATATCCGCTCCTCAATTGTAGATACCCCTTACACAGCTGTGTGCAATGAATGAGTGCTGGCTGGTAATTAATTGCACTCCTTGGAGGGAAATGCCATAGGAAGTAGTCTTTAAAAAGTGAATGTTTTTCGTTAAAAGACAAAAGTTACTTTAGAAAAAAGTAATAGTGGGGCTTTTGTTGTTGAACAAAATAAGTACAATGAACATACGTTATCAGATTTGCGCAATGCAGCTTCACACTACCTTTTGATTATAACACAATATACTATACACCGTCCCGAACCGTGACCAGAGTCGCGAGACGAGCAGAGCACGCCGCCGACGCCCGCTCAGTACAACCGTCCACCCGCTACTACTGTCGACCGACTACTACCTCTCCCGACTCGCGCTACAATGTATATAACAACTGTTCCTGGCGACCCGGTGCGTGCCAATACTGTCGTCTGGCGCGGTCCAAGCGCCGACTAGCAACGATAAATAACTCTCTGGTCAGACAGAGATGCTGTCATGGCTCGCCATCGCTCTGGTAATGAATACATACGTGTTGCAGCGTGCGTACCACCGGAACACGCAGT
>NW_026048441.1:0-50165 GCF_023864345.2 Schistocerca serialis cubense | reverse complement strand
TCTGTGTGTTTGCGGCGGCGTTGGGGTTTCCGAGGCAAGGCGTGTTGGGCATAGGCGGCCGGATCAGCTGTTTGTTTCGTCCGTGTCGACGGCCGTTGCGCGCGGGAGTGGAGGGCGGTGTGTCGACACGCCTCCCTTTAACAATGGTCATTATTGCTGCCGTTGTCGTTTGGAAGGCGACTGCGACCGTGCAAAAAAAAAATGTGTGTGTTGGGCCACACGGGCTGTGTGGACGACAAGATGGCGGACGCGCGCCGCCGGCGGCGGCTGTGCTGTGAAAGTGCAAGGTTAAAACAAAACCAAAACAAGGTGCGGCGAGGACGACTGAAATTTTGCTTTGGACGTAGGTTTGTGTGGTGGCCCTGAAAAGGGCCGATTGTTGTGGGCCGAGCCGAGCCGAGCCGGCAAAGCGCGTTGCGTGCAGGGGAGCACGCGGCGCTGCGATTGCCTGGCCTCCTTTAGGCCTTCTTCTCGGTCTTCTTTGGCAGCAGGACGGCCTGGATGTTGGGCAGGACACCACCCTGTGCGATGGTGACGCCCGACAGGAGCTTGTTGAGCTCCTCGTCGTTGCGGATGGCAAGCTGCAGGTGGCGCGGGATGATGCGCGTCTTCTTGTTGTCGCGGGCCGCGTTTCCGGCCAGCTCGAGCACCTCAGCCGCGAGGTACTCCATGACGGCGGCGAGGTAGACGGGCGCCCCGGCGCCGACGCGCTCTGCGTAGTTTCCCTTGCGCAGGAGGCGGTGGATTCTGCCGACCGGGAACTGGAGCCCAGCCCTGCTTGAGCGGGACTTTGACTTGCCCTTGACTTTGCCTCCCTTTCCGCGTCCGGACATGGCGATGGGCTAGCGACGGTGCACACGAAACGGAAACGAAAACGACCGGTGCGAGCGGCAGCGAGTCGAGCAGCGGAGTGCGTGCCGGCGCAGCCGGGGTGGGGGTGCTTTATGGGCTCGGGTGCGGCGGCCGGTTGCGCGCGCGCCCCATTGGTCGGCGGCCGCAACAGGGCGAGCTGGTAAAGGTGCGGCGGCGGCTGGCGGCGGGTGCCACTGTGTGGGGAGACGCTGACTAGAGCGGAGCGCTTGCTACTGGTGTTGCTGCTGCCGTACGTTCGTTCGAGATGCCGCCCAAGACTAGCGGAAGGCCGCCAAGAAGGCTGGCAAGGCGCAGAAGAACATTTCGAAGGGCGACAAGAAGAAGAAGCGCAAGAGGAAGGAGAGCTATGCCATCTACATCTACAAGGTGCTGAAGCAGGTGCACCCTGACACGGGCATCTCGTCGAAGGCGATGAGCATCATGAACAGCTTCGTGAACGACATTTTCGAGCGCATTGCGGCCGAGGCTTCTCGCCTGGCGCACTACAACAAGCGCTCGACCATCACGTCCCGCGAGATCCAGACCGCTGTGCGGCTGTTGCTGCCTGGCGAGCTGGCCAAGCACGCCGTGAGCGAGGGCACGAAGGCGGTGACCAAGTACACGAGCTCCAAGTAAGGAGGTGGCTCTGGAATGGAAGGAAGGATGGAGAAGGCTCCTCCGTTGCGAGAGCGGCAAAACGGCCCTTTTCAGGGCCACCAACGTGCCTTTGCGGGAAGGGCGGAATTGTTGTTGTTGTTGTTGTTGTTGTTTTGTGGACGGCTGTGATGTGTGCACTTTGATTGTGGGTGGGGGGGTCCGCGTCAAAGCGTTGTTGCGGGGTACGGCCACGAGGTTGGTCGCCGTGGCGTGGAATGGTGGCACGCCTCGTTGGCGTTGTGTCACCGTAACGACGGCCGTCTGCGGGTTTGGTTTGCACATCACACATGGCGAGGGTGAGATGTGAAATGTTTTGCCGCCCACTATTCCCTTTGCTGTACGCCGAGTTGACAATGGTGCGACGTAACTGCAGCGTGGAGGTGTGTGGAGTGACGTTGAAATGAACGTGCCATTAAGACGCATTGTTGTTGTATTGTACTGTACGTGTACGGCGACACGCACGATGATGTACCATTCGACTCTGATTTTTGATAGCCGTGTCTGACTGATTGCGTACGACGCACGCACACCGATGTCGTCATTCGAGATGCACGCGTGTCCAGTGCAGTACAGTAAGCGCGACGCTAGACGACGGCGGCGGCGGCGGCGGCGGTCGTTTTTGGCGAATGTCTGTACACGTGTTTGTCTGTGTCCATCCGGTATGTATTTGTTTGTTTGACATAGTTTTGTGTGTCGGTGACGTGGTCCGATCCGTCGCCCCCTGAGTAACTGTCGATCGGCGCGATAGACCGGCGTCACGCAACTGAACCGAAGTCTTGGGCACACCCGTCATACTGTTGTACACCGTCGCGCCGAGAACGGTAACGAAAGGTTGACTTTGATCGGTCGAATGTCTGGGCAGAACGTGAGGAATGAGGCAAGAGTGCAGGAGGAACGGACAGAGGGGGGGCAAAAAGAGAGAGGAAGGGAAAAAGGGAGAAACGCATTCGTAGAGCAACGGAACGGTCCCGTGTCGGAGGCGTATGGGAGCCGCACTGAAATGCGTTTAACGGCGGCGCGGCTGCAAGTGTCTGCCGTGGTGAACGTTACCTTTGACGGCTGCATTGGGCTTTTGCCTTTGCTTTTTGCTTTCGCTTTCCCGGATGTACGTAACGTTTGTTGATATGGTTCTGAGGAAGAGTGTATGACAGTGCCGTGCCGTGCCGTCCATGTTCGTGTGCCCTCCCATTGTGTGTATGCTATTGTCTGTGTACTTGAATGATGTATGTAGGTGTTTAGTGGACATGTTTTACCAGTGGGGGGGAAATGGATCGTCGATAGTTGCCGTCACTCTGTCACGGCCGAGATGACGCACCCTCCCTACAGAAAGGTGTCGAGAAAGTGTGTGTGTGTGTTTTTAGCGAATTGCGTCCGTGAATTTGGAGGTGGGCGTGCCCTGCATGTGGCCCGGAAGGCTGTTCGTTTGGCGGTAGTGTTGTGTGGACAGGGGAGGGGCATGCGTAACGCTGCTGGCATGGCATTCGGGAGATGGGAGGGGGCAAACGAGGAGCGGCGGCCAAAGACGGGACGGGGAGGGGCGCGGTGTGGGTGGCTTGCGCCTGTGCTCGGCGTTTGTGGTTTGTGCAAAAGAGGAGGAGAAAAAACAATGAGGTGCCAGGGAGGGGAGCGTTGTTGTGTTGTGGTTGTCGCGTCAGTGAACGTGGCGAGACGGACGGATGCGCGGAGGGGCGGGGGCGGGGGCGGGGGCGGCGCATTTCGCCGGTGCCGTGCCATGCCTGAAAGCCGCGTGGTCGCTGTGTTGTTGGTGGCGTGGGGGCGAGGAGAGTACCGTACGGGTGTGCTTGTGCGCCGGAAATGGCACACTGCGCCTGGCCCGTCTTGGAGGGCTGATGGCTGTGGTGTGGAAATGGGGCGCGGTGATGTTGAAGCAGTTGAAGAACAGAAAAAGAAACAAAAACGTAAGGGGGAGGCCATGGCGTGATGCGGCGGCGGTGGTGAGCGGGAAAAACAAAACAACAAAAAAAAGAAGGGAAAACACAAGAAACAAAAAAAAGAAAACAAAAAGGTCTATCAAGATTAAATGTAAATGGAAATGGACCCAGGTATAACCCTCCCCGCACAAATAGCAGAGGGTCCGATGATAATAAAAATGTGCCAGAATGTTAACGTCCCTACAAAACAAAACCCAACGATAAGTAACAGTGCAACAGACATAATGAAACGTGATACATTGTATGAGGGCAGCAGCGTTGACCTTTGGCCCTGTATTCAGAATAAAAAGAGCCAAAGATCGTTACCCCAATGAAAAAAGACACACACACAAAAAAAACAAACAAAAAAGTGCATTTATATCTGCTCCTCAATTGTAGAATACCCCTTACAACAGCTGTGTGCAATGAATGAGTGCTGGCTGGTAATTAATTGCACTCCTTGGAGGAAATTGCCATAGGAAGTTAGTCTTTAAAAAGTGAATGTTTTTCTTAAAAAAAAAAAAAAAAAAGTTACTTGAGAAAAAACGTAATATTGGGGCATTTGTTGTTGAACAAAATAAGTACAATTAACATACGTTATCAGATTTGCGCAATGCAGCTTCACACTACCTTGTTATTATAACACAATATACTGTACATCGTCCCCGAACCGTGACCAGAGTCGCGAGACGAGCAGAGCACGCCGCCGACGCCCGCCTCAGTACAACCGTCCACCCGCTACTACTGTCGACTGACTACTACCTCTCCCGACTCGCGCTACAATATATATATAACAACTGTTCCTGGCGACTCGCTGCGTGCCACTACTGTCGTCTGGCTGGGTCCAAGCGCCGACTAGCAACGATAAATAAGTCTCTGGTCAGACAGAGATGCTGTCATGCCTCGCCATCGCTCTGGTAATGAATACATACGTGTTGCAGCGTGCGCACCACCGGAACACGCAGTGGCGGAGCAAAGACTGTGTTGTCGAGGTCGAGTGCGTGCGGGAAGAGAGGCAGCGTCGGCACGGAGATGCAAGCGAGCGAGACGCACGGGGGCTGCGGCGTGGCGCGTTTGCGGTTGGCGCCTTTGGTGGCAACGGCCGGGACAAGCAGCGGTGTATGGTGTGGTGCGGGGCGGACAGGGGCGGCGGGTGGACGGGGAGGAGGAGGCGGCGCGACGAAGGCATGGGGGCGAAAACGGGACGGGGGACGGGGGGATGTTGAGAGGCGTCACGCGCGGACAGGACACAGACACACAGATTGGAAGGGAGGGTGCGCGGTAGTAGTTGGGAATGTGCGTACCGTGCGGGATGGGAGTGGGCGAGGAACACGGTCGTGGCCCCTGTTTTGGGTGCGTGTGATGACGTCGGTGTGTTGTGGGAAGGGAAGGGAGAATAATAGGCTGTGGCGGCGGCGCGTAATGGGCGTAGGCCGAAAAGAGAAAGGAACGTGGGCAGTGTGTTGGCAAGCGTCGGTTCGACTGCGACGTTGATGGGCAGGGCAGGGCAAGGTTAATGGTGGTAGGAGTAGGCGTGTGGGCGCAAAAATCCGCTGCTGCAGGCGGTGCCGTAACCGCCATGGCGGGAAGGAGAGAGGGCCCTAAGAAAGAAAGAAAAGAAAGAAAGAAAGAAAGAAAGAAACAAATAAGAAAAAAAAAAGGAGGGGGGGGGCGAAAGTGGAGAGGCGGTGGTGTGAGAAGGGCGGGGGCGGAAGGAAGGACAAGAGGCGAGGCGACGGCTTGCTTTGTGTATCGGTCGGTCTGGCTATGCTTCGTTTTCTGCAGCAGGGTCGGTGCGCGGCAGTGGGAACGCCTGGCGGCTGGACTGGACGGCCAGCAATGCGGTTGGATGGGCGGCCACAGCACCGCACCTGTGCCCGAGGAGGAGACGCTGGCGGCGGGCCCTGAGGTGAGGCCGGCTGGGGCTGTGGATGTGTAGGTGTGCGCCGCTGCAGCAACAACGAGTAAAACGCGAGAAGAAGGGATGGCGGTAGAGAGAAAAAGGTCGGCACGGCCATTGCGCGATGTGGCGTGTTGTGACGGGGTTTGCTCACTTGCCCCGTTGTGTTGATGCGCAGGCAGACGCGTACAGGGAGACGAGCCCGGTCTGCAGCAGGGTGTGGCCGTGCCGAGTGCAGAGCAGCGGCGGCTCGGTTCGGTTCGGCCCGGCCCGGCGGGCCGCGCTGTTGTCGCGGACGTGAGCGCCCCCTGGCGGGTGGCCGGAGGCGGCGCGGCGTGTTGGACGTGTGGCTGGTGGCAGTGCACAATTTGCGAGTGGCTGGCGGTGTGGTGTGGCGGTTGGCGCGTGGGGCGGCGGAGAGAGAGAGAGAGAGAGAGGAGAGGTATGTGTTGCGGGCGCCCTTTGCTGCGCTGCGTCGTTGCGTGTGCCGTACAGGGCGGGCGCTTGTCGACTGTGTGGGCGGTGTGGTGAATTGGCGGCGTTGTGCCGCGTGTGCCCGGCCGAAGGCGTCGGGAAAAACAGAAGGAAAGGAGAGAGTGTGAGTGGGTCCGGTGTGCGTAGGCCCGTGATGTCGCGTCACGCCGTGTCATGTTTGTGAAACGGCTGCCGGGAGGTGTGGTAGCGAGCCGGTCGGTGTCAGTGCGAAGGGGAATGTGCGTGCGTTTGGCGGTTTCGGTGTGCTTTTTGCGGCGTGAGAGTGGGAATTAGTGGGGCCGGCTGTTGTGTTGGTTCCTTGTGTCTTGTGTCGTGTAGCTTGATGGCAACGTGGAAGGACGCCGGTTTCGTTTCGAGCCTTGCGTGTGGTTGTCGACGTTGACTGGTTGGCGTGTGCCGATGCACGTGCATGTGTGGGTCGCGAGTGCGTTTTTGGCTGGCTGTGTGTGTGTGTTGGGGGGGAAGGGGGAGGCGGTGGTGAAAGTGCAGTCGTTGCCACGGGCGTCGTCGGGTGGGGCTGGGGCTGTGCGTCGTGGCGGAAAGGTGGTAGGTTGCGGGAAGCGAGCCCGTCGTTGACGGTGTCGCGTGAGTGTTGTGAATCGAGTGGGGCGCGGGGCGCGGGGCGCGGGGCGCGGGACAGGAGCAGCGTGCCGCTGCGTCGTGGCCGTCAGCAGAGGCTGTGCGTGTGCGTGTCCTTTTTGTGGGCGGTTCGTGCGAGGCGTTTTTTGTTTTTTTTGTTTGTTTTGTTTTGTGTTGCCCTAGTTGTTAGTTTATTTTGTTTGTTTTTTGGTGTTTGTTTGTTATTTTGAGACGACGACTGGTTGGTGGCGTGCGCGCGAAGTGGCGGTGTGCGCCTCCCGTGTCGTTTTTGTGTGTGTGTGTGTGTGTGTGTGTGTGTTTGTTTTTTTTTGTTTTTTTTTTCTTTTGTGTGTTTTTTTTTGCACTGGGCCCCGGGGGGGGGGGGGGGGGGGGGTGGGTGGGTGCGTGTCGATTGCCGGCTGGCGAAAGGTGCGCCATCGGCGGGGTGGGTCGCCGGCACAAGTAGAGGCGGCGGCGGCGGCGGCGGCGTGTTGTTGTGTGGTGTTTGTTTTGTTCGGCTGTGTCGGCGAGCTGTGTTGCGGTGCGTGTGAATGGTGGTGCAAAAGTGCTGGCGTTGGGGGTGCGACTGCGACGGCGGCGAGCCGCGGGCGCGCATGATAGTGATGTTGTGAACAGCGGCTGTGTACGGTAGTGGTGTTGTTGTAGCACGACGTGCATCCGGGCCGGCGCGGAAAGCGCAGTTGCGGGCGGTTGCCCTTCGGTGCCAGCCATGTCGCGTGAGCGGCGGGTTGCTCTGGTGTCGACACGTGGTGCTCTGGGTTGTTGTGTGGTGCCCTTTGGCCGGTGGGGGTGGTTCGCGTGTGTCTCGTTCGCGCTCGGTATCTGGTCGTGGTCGTGCTGCTCCCCGTCTGTCGGCGGTTTTCGACGTCGTCTGTACGTTTTGTTTGTTTGTTTGCGGCGTGCCTGCCGACGTCGTCCCGTCGCGACCTTTCAACCGAAAGTGTGGCGCCCGAAGGTGAACGAACGTAGCCTGACCTCGGCGCTTTACGCTGAGCGAACCGAACCGAACCTAACCTAACCTGTGGTGAGGTGAGCTCAGCCTGAGCCCCTAACGTCTACGTAAGGAAAGCTGTCCGGCTCACGCCTCACGTTTTTTGAACGCTTTTTAACCTACGTTTGACGCTTCTTAACCTAGCACTGACCCCTTAACCTAACGTGTAACCTAACCTAACCTAACCTAACCTAACCTCTGACGCCTGACGTGTTTGAATGCTTAACCTAAGTTTGACGCTTAACCTAACCCAAGTCCCCTTAACCTAACCCACGTCCACCTAACCTAACCTAACCTAACCTAACCTAGACGTGTAAACGTAATGTGTAACGCGTAACGTGTAAGGTCGGCTGTCGTGTGTGCTGACGGCAGATTGGGTTGGTCTGTAGATTCGGATTGCGGTTTGCCTCGGTCGAGGGGTTGGGTCGGAAGCGGCGAGGGGCGGCGGCGCCTGTTGCGCAGGCGGCGTCCGTTTGCGGCGGGCAATTGTTGAGAAACGGCTGTGAATGTTGGCGGGCGAGAGGAGGAGGACGGCGCGCGATGTGGCCCGACGGCTGCGGGCCGATCGGGAAACGGCGGGAGGGCGACGGAAGGCGATGGGGCGGCGGAGGCGCGTTTGCACGGCCGTCATCGCCGCACGCCTCGGCTCGTGTGGCTGTGGCGCCGGCCGCGCTGGCCGGGCTGCCGCGGCGACGGTGTGGGAGTTTTGCCGAAGGTTTGGCCATTGTGGCGGGTCGTCGGCTGGGGCTGTGGGGGCGGCATTTGGGCGGGGGCGGCGATTCTCGGCGGGCCGACCCAGGCTGTAGCGCGCGGTAGCTGCAGTTTGGCCGTGGTTTGCGGCGCTGCCGTGGCGACTGGTTGGCGACTGTGGTGTGGCTGTGTGTAGCCCCATCCTCGGTGGTTTGAAAGGCGCGGGCGGTTGTGGCGCAGGTTTGGGGCTGCTCCGCACAGGCTGTCGGACGTTGGGCGGTAGCAAGCGCGGGAGGCGCGGCGCGGCGGCGCGCAGAGTGGCGGCCGCTCTCTCGGCCGTCCGCGCCCGCCCGCGACACTGGCTGGGCCCTTGTGATTCTCTGCTCTGCTGTGCTGTGCTTGCGTGCCTGCCGTCCCGCTCGCTCTCGCTCTCGCTCTCGCTGTGTGTTACGCGCGTCGTCGAAATGGCAGATCAGGCGGCTACGAACGAGACTGCTGCGGCACCCGCCGCCACCGGCACTACGAAGAAGGCCAAGTCTGCGTCGTCTGCGAAGAAGCCGCGCGCCAAGCCTGCGCACCCGCGCACCTCTGAGATGGTGACGGCCGCCATCAAGAGTCTGAAGGAGCGCGGCGGGTCGTCGCTGCAGGCGATCAAGAAGTACATTGCCGCGCACTACAAGCTGGACGCGGAGAAGCTGGCGCCGTTTATCAAGAAGTACCTCAAGTCGGCCGTCGTGGCGGGCGAGCTGGTGCAGACGAAGGGGAAGGGCGCGTCCGGCTCGTTCAAGCTTGCCGGCGCCGGCGGCGGGGGGGCGGCCGAGGGCGGCAAGGCTCGTGCTGGCGGTGCCAAGAAGAAGCGCGCCGCTCCGGCCAGCAAGGAGAAGAAGGGCGCCCGTGCGGCCGGCGCAAAGAAGGCTGGTGGCGTGAAGGCGGCGACCGGTCGGAAGGCGGGCGCCGCCAAGAAGGCGTCTGCGGCGTCGGCCGCTCCCGCGGGTGCGAAGAAGGCGGCTGCGGCCAAGCCGGCCAAGGCCAAGTCGCCGTCGAAGGCGAAGAAGGCCGCCAAGGTTCCGACGAAGAAGCCGAAGGCGCCGCGCCCGAAGAAGGCGACGACGCCGTCTAAGGCGAAGGCTTCGCCCAAGAAGAAGAAGTAGAGTAGAGGAGAAAGAGATGGGAAAGGAAGGGTTTGGCGCTTGGCTCCGTCGTCCCCACCCCCCGTCGTCGTCTAGTGGCGCGCAAGAGACGCGCGGCCCAAAACGGCCCTTCTCAGGGCCATCAAAGCACGTCGGGGAAGGTTTTGATTGTCGTGTTGCGTTTGGTGTGGGTGTCTGTCTGTATGCCCGTGGGGATGCTGTTTGCGTGCCGTGGTGGTTGGATTGCGGGGGTCGGTGGCGGGTGTGGGCGGCGGTAGCGGTGGTGGTGGTGGTGTTGTTGTTGTTGTTGAGTGTCGCCGTGCTTTTGGCGGCGGCCGACGGTTGGTTTTTCTGTCACGTTGTTTTTTGAATACGTTGGTTGGGCTTGCCTGCGTTCAGTTCTTCTCGGATGTCTTGTCTCGTCGTGTCCGGTCTTTGTTTGTTTCTTTGTGTGTGTTATGTTTTGCAACGGGGGGGCACGTTGAGATGTGGAAGGAGTCGGCGGGGATTTCGGTGGCGTGTAGAGCGCGCCTGCCTGGCCGTTGGTGCGGGTTTTGTTTTCGAAACGAAAGCGGCGGCCGGCCAGCCACCCGTGCGGTGTGACGTCGGCCGTTGGGTATTGTGCGCTTTGAGCGGCCGGGGAGGGATGATGTGCGATTGTTGCGCGCTGCTAGCAGGCAGGCAGGCAGAGTGAGCGGGTGTGGCGGACGGACGGGAAGTGGTGGTTTTTTTTTTGTGTGGTTGTGGGGCGAGAGGCAGGCGACCGACAAAGTTTGCTCGCGACGGAGAGATGTTAGTGGCCCTGAAAAGGGCCGTTTTTGTTTGTGCGGTGCGGTGCCGCGGCGCGGTTTAGGCGCGCTCGCCGCGGATGCGGCGCGCGAGCTGGATGTCCTTGGGCATGATGGTGACGCGCTTGGCGTGGATTGCGCACAGGTTGGTGTCTTCGAAGAGGCCGACGAGGTAGGCCTCGCTGGCCTCCTGCAGGGCCATGACTGCGGAGCTCTGGAAGCGCAGGTCGGTCTTGAAGTCCTGGGCGATCTCGCGCACTAGGCGCTGGAATGGCAGCTTGCGGATGAGCAGCTCTGTGCTCTTCTGGTAGCGCCTGATTTCTCGCAGGGCGACGGTGCCCGGCCTGTAGCGGTGGGGCTTCTTGACGCCTCCGGTGGCGGGCGCGCTCTTCCTCGCCGCCTTGGTGGCGAGCTGTTTGCGCGGCGCCTTTCCGCCGGTGGACTTGCGGGCCGTTTGCTTTGTGCGGGCCATGGCGGTAGCGGTAGCGGTAGCGGTAGCGGAGCGGCGTGCGTGGAGGTGAGGTGCGGCGCGGCGTCCGGTGCTGCCTTGACAACGGGCCCGCGCGCCTCCGTGCTGCGCTTATATGCCCTCGGTTGCGCGTGGTGGGGGGAGGGCGGGCCAGAGTCTATATAGGGGGGCGGCGGGCGCGCTGGGCGCAGACCGTAGCCGACTCGCCAGCCGCTGCAGCTGCTGTTTGTGCACGTTTTGCTTTGCCCGAGGAAGGAAGGATGACAGGCCGCGGCAAGGGAGGAAAGGGGCTCGGCAAGGGTGGCGCCAAGCGGCACCGCAAGGTGTTGCGCGACAACATCCAGGGCATCACGAAGCCCGCCATCCGCCGCCTGGCTCGCAGGGGCGGCGTGAAGCGCATCTCTGGTCTGATCTACGAGGAGACCCGCGGGGTGCTGAAGGTGTTCCTGGAGAACGTGATCCGCGACGCGGTGACGTACACTGAGCACGCCAAGCGCAAGACTGTGACGGCCATGGACGTGGTGTACGCCCTGAAGAGGCAGGGGCGCACCCTGTACGGTTTCGGCGGTTAGGCTGCGTCGCAGCGGGCGCTGGCCTTCCCGCGGCCGTGCTCGTGGGTGGGAGAGACTAGAAAACGGCCCTTTTCAGGGCCACCACACTGTTCGGAAGTTGAAAAGTGCGAAAGAGTCTGTGTTGTTGCTGCGTGTGTTGTTTGTTTGTTTGTTTCTTTCCGTTTGAGCGACGTGATGTGACTGGGAGGGGAGAAGGAAAGGAAACGTGTCATGTGGCTGGCTGTGTGTGTGTGTGTGAGAGTGGAGCTGCTTCGTTTGTGTTTGTTATTGTGTGTCTTTGTATCGATCGCGATGGAGATGGCGGGCTGTGTGTTGTTGTGCGAGAGGCGGTGATTATTTGCTTGCTTGCGTGGTTTGGCTCTGTGTGTTTGCGGCGGCGTTGGGGTTTCCGAGGCAAGGCGTGTTGGGCATAGGCGGCCGGATCAGCTGTTTGTTTCGTCCGTGTCGACGGCCGTTGCGCGCGGGAGTGGAGGGCGGTGTGTCGACACGCCTCCCTTTAACAATGGTCATTATTGCTGCCGTTGTCGTTTGGAAGGCGACTGCGACCGTGCAAAAAAAAATGTGTGTGTTGGGCCACACGGGCTGTGTGGACGACAAGATGGCGGACGCGCGCCGCGCGGCGGCGGCTGTGCTGTGAAAGTGCAAGGTTAAAACAAAACAAAACAAGGTGCGGCGAGGACGACTGAAATTTTGCTTTGGACGTAGGTTTGTGTGGTGGCCCTGAAAAGGGCCGATTGTTGTGGGCCGAGCCGAGCCGAGCCGGCAAAGCGCGTTGCGTGCAGGGGAGCACGCGGCGCTGCGATTGCCTGGCCTCCTTTAGGCCTTCTTCTCGGTCTTCTTTGGCAGCAGGACGGCCTGGATGTTGGGCAGGACACCACCCTGTGCGATGGTGACGCCCGACAGGAGCTTGTTGAGCTCCTCGTCGTTGCGGATGGCAAGCTGCAGGTGGCGCGGGATGATGCGCGTCTTCTTGTTGTCGCGGGCCGCGTTTCCGGCCAGCTCGAGCACCTCAGCCGCGAGGTACTCCATGACGGCGGCGAGGTAGACGGGCGCCCCGGCGCCGACGCGCTCTGCGTAGTTTCCCTTGCGCAGGAGGCGGTGGATTCTGCCGACCGGGAACTGGAGCCCAGCCCTGCTTGAGCGGGACTTTGACTTGCCCTTGACTTTGCCTCCCTTTCCGCGTCCGGACATGGCGATGGGCTAGCGACGGTGCACACGAAACGGAAACGAAAACGACCGGTGCGAGCGGCAGCGAGTCGAGCAGCGGAGTGCGTGCCGGCGCAGCCGGGGTGGGGGTGCTTTATGGGCTCGGGTGCGGCGGCCGGTTGCGCGCGCGCCCCATTGGTCGGCGGCCGCAACAGGGCGAGCTGGTAAAGGTGCGGCGGCGGCTGGCGGCGGGTGCCACTGTGTGGGGAGACGCTGACTAGAGCGGAGCGCTTGCTACTGGTGTTGCTGCTGCCGTACGTTCGTTCGAGATGCCGCCCAAGACTAGCGGGAAGGCCGCCAAGAAGGCTGGCAAGGCGCAGAAGAACATTTCGAAGGGCGACAAGAAGAAGAAGCGCAAGAGGAAGGAGAGCTATGCCATCTACATCTACAAGGTGCTGAAGCAGGTGCACCCTGACACGGGCATCTCGTCGAAGGCGATGAGCATCATGAACAGCTTCGTGAACGACATTTTCGAGCGCATTGCGGCCGAGGCTTCTCGCCTGGCGCACTACAACAAGCGCTCGACCATCACGTCCCGCGAGATCCAGACCGCTGTGCGGCTGTTGCTGCCTGGCGAGCTGGCCAAGCACGCCGTGAGCGAGGGCACGAAGGCGGTGACCAAGTACACGAGCTCCAAGTAAGGAGGTGGCTCTGGAATGGAAGGAAGGATGGAGAAGGCTCCTCCGTTGCGAGAGCGGCAAAACGGCCCTTTTCAGGGCCACCAACGTGCCTTTGCGGGAAGGGCGGAATTGTTGTTGTTGTTGTTGTTGTTGTTTTGTGGACGGCTGTGATGTGTGCACTTTGATTGTGGGTGGGGGGGGTCCGCGTCAAAGCGTTGTTGCGGGGTACGGCCACGAGGTTGGTCGCCGTGGCGTGGAATGGTGGCACGCCTCGTTGGCGTTGTGTCACCGTAACGACGGCCGTCTGCGGGTTTGGTTTGCACATCACACATGGCGAGGGTGAGATGTGAAATGTTTTGCCGCCCACTATTCCCTTTGCTGTACGCCGAGTTGACAATGGTGCGACGTAACTGCAGCGTGGAGGTGTGTGGAGTGACGTTGAAATGAACGTGCCATTAAGACGCATTGTTGTTGTATTGTACTGTACGTGTACGGCGACACGCACGATGATGTACCATTCGACTCTGATTTTTGATAGCCGTGTCTGACTGATTGCGTACGACGCACGCACACCGATGTCGTCATTCGAGATGCACGCGTGTCCAGTGCAGTACAGTAAGCGCGACGCTAGACGACGGCGGCGGCGGCGGCGGCGGTCGTTTTTGGCGAATGTCTGTACACGTGTTTGTCTGTGTCCATCCGGTATGTATTTGTTTGTTTGACATAGTTTTGTGTGTCGGTGACGTGGTCCGATCCGTCGCCCCCTGAGTAACTGTCGATCGGCGCGATAGACCGGCGTCACGCAACTGAACCGAAGTCTTGGGCACACCCGTCATACTGTTGTACACCGTCGCGCCGAGAACGGTAACGAAAGGTTGACTTTGATCGGTCGAATGTCTGGGCAGAACGTGAGGAATGAGGCAAGAGTGCAGGAGGAACGGACAGAGGGGGGGCAAAAAGAGAGAGGAAGGGAAAAAGGGAGAAACGCATTCGTAGAGCAACGGAACGGTCCCGTGTCGGAGGCGTATGGGAGCCGCACTGAAATGCGTTTAACGGCGGCGCGGCTGCAAGTGTCTGCCGTGGTGAACGTTACCTTTGACGGCTGCATTGGGCTTTTGCCTTTGCTTTTTGCTTTCGCTTTCCCGGATGTACGTAACGTTTGTTGATATGGTTCTGAGGAAGAGTGTATGACAGTGCCGTGCCGTGCCGTCCATGTTCGTGTGCCCTCCCATTGTGTGTATGCTATTGTCTGTGTACTTGAATGATGTATGTAGGTGTTTAGTGGACATGTTTTACCAGTGGGGGGGAAATGGATCGTCGATAGTTGCCGTCACTCTGTCACGGCCGAGATGACGCACCCTCCCTACAGAAAGGTGTCGAGAAAGTGTGTGTGTGTGTTTTTAGCGAATTGCGTCCGTGAATTGGCAGTGTTTGGAGGTGGGCGTGCCCTGCATGTGGCCCGGAAGGCTGTTCGTTTGGCGGTAGTGTTGTGTGGACAGGGGAGGGGCATGCGTAACGCTGCTGGCATGGCATTCGGGAGATGGGAGGGGGCAAACGAGGAGCGGCGGCCAAAGACGGGACGGGGAGGGGCGCGGTGTGGGTGGCTTGCGCCTGTGCTCGGCGTTGTGGTTTGTGCAAAAGAGGAGGAGAAAAACAATGAGGTGCCAGGGAGGGGAGCGTTGTTGTGTTGTGGTTGTCGCGTCAGTGAACGTGGCGAGACGGACGGATGCGCGGAGGGGCGGGGGCGGGGGCGGGGGCGGCGCATTTCGCCGGTGCCGTGCCATGCCTGAAAGCCGCGTGGTCGCTGTGTTGTTGGTGGCGTGGGGGCGAGGAGAGTACCGTACGGGTGTGCTTGTGCGCCGGAAATGGCACACTGCGCCTGCCCGTCTTGGAGGCTGATGGCTGTGGTGTGGAAATGGGGCGCGGTGATGTTGAAGCAGTTGAAGAACAGAAAAAGAAACCAAAAACGTAAGGGGGAGGCCATGGCGTGATGCGGCGGCGGTGGTGAGAGCGGGAAAAACAAAACAACAAAAAAAGAAGGGAAAACAACAAGAAACAAAAAAAAGAAAACAAAAAGTCTATCAAGATTAAAATGTAAATGGAAATGGACCCAGGTATAACCTCCCCGCACAAATAGCAGAGGGTCCGATGATAATAAAAATGTGCCAGAATGTTAACGTCCCTACAAAACAAACCCAACGATAAGTAACAGTGCAACAGACATAATGAAACGTGATACATTGTATGAGGGCAGCAGCGTTGACCTTTGGCCCTGTATTCAGAATAAAAAGAGCCAAAGATCGTTACCCCAATGAAAAAAGACACACACACAAAAAAAACAAACAAAAAAGTGCATTTATATCTGCTCCTCAATTGTAGATACCCCTTACACAGCTGTGTGCAATGAATGAGTGCTGGCTGGTAATTAATTGCACTCCTTGGAGGGAAATGCCATAGGAAGTAGTCTTTAAAAAGTGAATGTTTTTCTTTAAAAAAAAAAAAAAAAAAAGTTACTTGAGAAAAAACGTAATATTGGGGCATTTGTTGTTGAACAAAATAAGTACAATTAACATACGTTATCAGATTTGCGCAATGCAGCTTCACACTACCTTGTTATTATAACACAATATACTGTACATCGTCCCGAACCGTGACCAGAGTCGCGAGACGAGCAGAGCACGCCGCCGACGCCCGCTCAGTACAACCGTCCACCCGCTACTACTGTCGACTGACTACTACCTCTCCCGACTCGCGCTACAATATATATATAACAACTGTTCCTGGCGACTCGCTGCGTGCCACTACTGTCGTCTGGCTGGGTCCAAGCGCCGACTAGCAACGATAAATAAGTCTCTGGTCAGACAGAGATGCTGTCATGCCTCGCCATCGCTCTGGTAATGAATACATACGTGTTGCAGCGTGCGCACCACCGGAACACGCAGTGGCGGAGCCAAAGACTGTGTTGTCGAGGTCGAGTGCGTGCGGGAAGAGAGGCAGCGTCGGCACGGAGATGCAAGCGAGCGAGACGCACGGGGGCTGCGGCGTGGCGCGTTTGCGGTTGGCGCCTTTGGTGGCAACGGCCGGGACAAGCAGCGGTGTATGGTGTGGTGCGGGGCGGACAGGGGCGGCGGTGGACGGGGAGGAGGAGGCGGCGCGACGACGGCATGGGGGCGAAAACGGGACGGGGGACGGGGGATGTTGAGAGGCGTCACGCGCGGACAGGACACAGACACACAGATTGGAAGGGAGGGTGCGCGGTAGTAGTTGGGAATGTGCGTACCGTGCGGGATGGGAGTGGGCGAGGAACACGGTCGTGGCCCCTGTTTTGGGTGCGTGTGATGACGTCGGTGTGTTGTGGGAAGGGAAGGGAGAATAATAGGCTGTGGCGGCGGCGCGTAATGGGCGTAGGCCGAAAAGAGAAAGGAACGTGGGCAGTGTGTTGGCAAGCGTCGGTTCGACTGCGACGTTGATGGGCAGGGCAGGGCAAGGTTAATGGTGGTAGGAGTAGGCGTGTGGGCGCAAAAATCCGCTGCTGCAGGCGGTGCCGTAACCGCCATGGCGGGAAGGAGAGAGGGCCCTAAGAAAGAAAGAAAAGAAAGAAAGAAAGAAAGAAAGAAACAAATAAGAAAAAAAAAAGGAGGGGGGGGGCGAAAGTGGAGAGGCGGTGGTGTGAGAAGGGCGGGGGCGGAAGGAAGGACAAGAGGCGAGGCGACGGCTTGCTTTGTGTATCGGTCGGTCTGGCTATGCTTCGTTTTCTGCAGCAGGGTCGGTGCGCGGCAGTGGGAACGCCTGGCGGCTGGACTGGACGGCCAGCAATGCGGTTGGATGGGCGGCCACAGCACCGCACCTGTGCCCGAGGAGGAGACGCTGGCGGCGGGCCCTGAGGTGAGGCCGGCTGGGGCTGTGGATGTGTAGGTGTGCGCCGCTGCAGCAACAACGAGTAAAACGCGAGAAGAAGGGATGGCGGTAGAGAGAAAAAGGTCGGCACGGCCATTGCGCGATGTGGCGTGTTGTGACGGGGTTTGCTCACTTGCCCCGTTGTGTTGATGCGCAGGCAGACGCGTACAGGGAGACGAGCCCGGTCTGCAGCAGGGTGTGGCCGTGCCGAGTGCAGAGCAGCGGCGGCTCGGTTCGGTTCGGCCCGGCCCGGCGGGCCGCGCTGTTGTCGCGGACGTGAGCGCCCCCTGGCGGGTGGCCGGAGGCGGCGCGGCGTGTTGGACGTGTGGCTGGTGGCAGTGCACAATTTGCGAGTGGCTGGCGGTGTGGTGTGGCGGTTGGCGCGTGGGGCGGCGGAGAGAGAGAGAGAGAGAGAGGAGAGGTATGTGTTGCGGGCGCCCTTTGCTGCGCTGCGTCGTTGCGTGTGCCGTACAGGGCGGGCGCTTGTCGACTGTGTGGGCGGTGTGGTGAATTGGCGGCGTTGTGCCGCGTGTGCCCGGCCGAAGGCGTCGGGAAAAACAGAAGGAAAGGAGAGAGTGTGAGTGGGTCCGGTGTGCGTAGGCCCGTGATGTCGCGTCACGCCGTGTCATGTTTGTGAAACGGCTGCCGGGAGGTGTGGTAGCGAGCCGGTCGGTGTCAGTGCGAAGGGGAATGTGCGTGCGTTTGGCGGTTTCGGTGTGCTTTTTGCGGCGTGAGAGTGGGAATTAGTGGGGCCGGCTGTTGTGTTGGTTCCTTGTGTCTTGTGTCGTGTAGCTTGATGGCAACGTGGAAGGACGCCGGTTTCGTTTCGAGCCTTGCGTGTGGTTGTCGACGTTGACTGGTTGGCGTGTGCCGATGCACGTGCATGTGTGGGTCGCGAGTGCGTTTTTGGCTGGCTGTGTGTGTGTGTTGGGGGGGAAGGGGGAGGCGGTGGTGAAAGTGCAGTCGTTGCCACGGGCGTCGTCGGGTGGGGCTGGGGCTGTGCGTCGTGGCGGAAAGGTGGTAGGTTGCGGGAAGCGAGCCCGTCGTTGACGGTGTCGCGTGAGTGTTGTGAATCGAGTGGGGCGCGGGGCGCGGGGCGCGGGGCGCGGGACAGGAGCAGCGTGCCGCTGCGTCGTGGCCGTCAGCAGAGGCTGTGCGTGTGCGTGTCCTTTTTGTGGGCGGTTCGTGCGAGGCGTTTTTTGTTTTTTTTGTTTGTTTTGTTTTGTGTTGCCCTAGTTGTTAGTTTATTTTGTTTGTTTTTTGGTGTTTGTTTGTTATTTTGAGACGACGACTGGTTGGTGGCGTGCGCGCGAAGTGGCGGTGTGCGCCTCCCGTGTCGTTTTTGTGTGTGTGTGTGTGTGTGTGTGTGTGTTTGTTTTTTTTTGTTTTTTTTTTCTTTTGTGTGTTTTTTTTTGCACTGGGCCCCGGGGGGGGGGGGGGGGGGGGGGGGTGGGTGGGTGCGTGTCGATTGCCGGCTGGCGAAAGGTGCGCCATCGGCGGGGTGGGTCGCCGGCACAAGTAGAGGCGGCGGCGGCGGCGGCGGCGTGTTGTTGTGTGGTGTTTGTTTTGTTCGGCTGTGTCGGCGAGCTGTGTTGCGGTGCGTGTGAATGGTGGTGCAAAAGTGCTGGCGTTGGGGGTGCGACTGCGACGGCGGCGAGCCGCGGGCGCGCATGATAGTGATGTTGTGAACAGCGGCTGTGTACGGTAGTGGTGTTGTTGTAGCACGACGTGCATCCGGGCCGGCGCGGAAAGCGCAGTTGCGGGCGGTTGCCCTTCGGTGCCAGCCATGTCGCGTGAGCGGCGGGTTGCTCTGGTGTCGACACGTGGTGCTCTGGGTTGTTGTGTGGTGCCCTTTGGCCGGTGGGGGTGGTTCGCGTGTGTCTCGTTCGCGCTCGGTATCTGGTCGTGGTCGTGCTGCTCCCCGTCTGTCGGCGGTTTTCGACGTCGTCTGTACGTTTTGTTTGTTTGTTTGCGGCGTGCCTGCCGACGTCGTCCCGTCGCGACCTTTCAACCGAAAGTGTGGCGCCCGAAGGTGAACGAACGTAGCCTGACCTCGGCGCTTTACGCTGAGCGAACCGAACCGAACCTAACCTAACCTGTGGTGAGGTGAGCTCAGCCTGAGCCCCTAACGTCTACGTAAGGAAAGCTGTCCGGCTCACGCCTCACGTTTTTTGAACGCTTTTTAACCTACGTTTGACGCTTCTTAACCTAGCACTGACCCCTTAACCTAACGTGTAACCTAACCTAACCTAACCTAACCTAACCTCTGACGCCTGACGTGTTTGAATGCTTAACCTAAGTTTGACGCTTAACCTAACCCAAGTCCCCTTAACCTAACCCACGTCCACCTAACCTAACCTAACCTAACCTAACCTAGACGTGTAAACGTAATGTGTAACGCGTAACGTGTAAGGTCGGCTGTCGTGTGTGCTGACGGCAGATTGGGTTGGTCTGTAGATTCGGATTGCGGTTTGCCTCGGTCGAGGGGTTGGGTCGGAAGCGGCGAGGGGCGGCGGCGCCTGTTGCGCAGGCGGCGTCCGTTTGCGGCGGGCAATTGTTGAGAAACGGCTGTGAATGTTGGCGGGCGAGAGGAGGAGGACGGCGCGCGATGTGGCCCGACGGCTGCGGGCCGATCGGGAAACGGCGGGAGGGCGACGGAAGGCGATGGGGCGGCGGAGGCGCGTTTGCACGGCCGTCATCGCCGCACGCCTCGGCTCGTGTGGCTGTGGCGCCGGCCGCGCTGGCCGGGCTGCCGCGGCGACGGTGTGGGAGTTTTGCCGAAGGTTTGGCCATTGTGGCGGGTCGTCGGCTGGGGCTGTGGGGGCGGCATTTGGGCGGGGGCGGCGATTCTCGGCGGGCCGACCCAGGCTGTAGCGCGCGGTAGCTGCAGTTTGGCCGTGGTTTGCGGCGCTGCCGTGGCGACTGGTTGGCGACTGTGGTGTGGCTGTGTGTAGCCCCATCCTCGGTGGTTTGAAAGGCGCGGGCGGTTGTGGCGCAGGTTTGGGGCTGCTCCGCACAGGCTGTCGGACGTTGGGCGGTAGCAAGCGCGGGAGGCGCGGCGCGGCGGCGCGCAGAGTGGCGGCCGCTCTCTCGGCCGTCCGCGCCCGCCCGCGACACTGGCTGGGCCCTTGTGATTCTCTGCTCTGCTGTGCTGTGCTTGCGTGCCTGCCGTCCCGCTCGCTCTCGCTCTCGCTCTCGCTGTGTGTTACGCGCGTCGTCGAAATGGCAGATCAGGCGGCTACGAACGAGACTGCTGCGGCACCCGCCGCCACCGGCACTACGAAGAAGGCCAAGTCTGCGTCGTCTGCGAAGAAGCCGCGCGCCAAGCCTGCGCACCCGCGCACCTCTGAGATGGTGACGGCCGCCATCAAGAGTCTGAAGGAGCGCGGCGGGTCGTCGCTGCAGGCGATCAAGAAGTACATTGCCGCGCACTACAAGCTGGACGCGGAGAAGCTGGCGCCGTTTATCAAGAAGTACCTCAAGTCGGCCGTCGTGGCGGGCGAGCTGGTGCAGACGAAGGGGAAGGGCGCGTCCGGCTCGTTCAAGCTTGCCGGCGCCGGCGGCGGGGGGGCGGCCGAGGGCGGCAAGGCTCGTGCTGGCGGTGCCAAGAAGAAGCGCGCCGCTCCGGCCAGCAAGGAGAAGAAGGGCGCCCGTGCGGCCGGCGCAAAGAAGGCTGGTGGCGTGAAGGCGGCGACCGGTCGGAAGGCGGGCGCCGCCAAGAAGGCGTCTGCGGCGTCGGCCGCTCCCGCGGGTGCGAAGAAGGCGGCTGCGGCCAAGCCGGCCAAGGCCAAGTCGCCGTCGAAGGCGAAGAAGGCCGCCAAGGTTCCGACGAAGAAGCCGAAGGCGCCGCGCCCGAAGAAGGCGACGACGCCGTCTAAGGCGAAGGCTTCGCCCAAGAAGAAGAAGTAGAGTAGAGGAGAAAGAGATGGGAAAGGAAGGGTTTGGCGCTTGGCTCCGTCGTCCCCACCCCCCGTCGTCGTCTAGTGGCGCGCAAGAGACGCGCGGCCCAAAACGGCCCTTCTCAGGGCCATCAAAGCACGTCGGGGAAGGTTTTGATTGTCGTGTTGCGTTTGGTGTGGGTGTCTGTCTGTATGCCCGTGGGGATGCTGTTTGCGTGCCGTGGTGGTTGGATTGCGGGGGTCGGTGGCGGGTGTGGGCGGCGGTAGCGGTGGTGGTGGTGGTGTTGTTGTTGTTGTTGAGTGTCGCCGTGCTTTTGGCGGCGGCCGACGGTTGGTTTTTCTGTCACGTTGTTTTTTGAATACGTTGGTTGGGCTTGCCTGCGTTCAGTTCTTCTCGGATGTCTTGTCTCGTCGTGTCCGGTCTTTGTTTGTTTCTTTGTGTGTGTTATGTTTTGCAACGGGGGGGCACGTTGAGATGTGGAAGGAGTCGGCGGGGATTTCGGTGGCGTGTAGAGCGCGCCTGCCTGGCCGTTGGTGCGGGTTTTGTTTTCGAAACGAAAGCGGCGGCCGGCCAGCCACCCGTGCGGTGTGACGTCGGCCGTTGGGTATTGTGCGCTTTGAGCGGCCGGGGAGGGATGATGTGCGATTGTTGCGCGCTGCTAGCAGGCAGGCAGGCAGAGTGAGCGGGTGTGGCGGACGGACGGGAAGTGGTGGTTTTTTTTTTGTGTGGTTGTGGGGCGAGAGGCAGGCGACCGACAAAGTTTGCTCGCGACGGAGAGATGTTAGTGGCCCTGAAAAGGGCCGTTTTTGTTTGTGCGGTGCGGTGCCGCGGCGCGGTTTAGGCGCGCTCGCCGCGGATGCGGCGCGCGAGCTGGATGTCCTTGGGCATGATGGTGACGCGCTTGGCGTGGATTGCGCACAGGTTGGTGTCTTCGAAGAGGCCGACGAGGTAGGCCTCGCTGGCCTCCTGCAGGGCCATGACTGCGGAGCTCTGGAAGCGCAGGTCGGTCTTGAAGTCCTGGGCGATCTCGCGCACTAGGCGCTGGAATGGCAGCTTGCGGATGAGCAGCTCTGTGCTCTTCTGGTAGCGCCTGATTTCTCGCAGGGCGACGGTGCCCGGCCTGTAGCGGTGGGGCTTCTTGACGCCTCCGGTGGCGGGCGCGCTCTTCCTCGCCGCCTTGGTGGCGAGCTGTTTGCGCGGCGCCTTTCCGCCGGTGGACTTGCGGGCCGTTTGCTTTGTGCGGGCCATGGCGGTAGCGGTAGCGGTAGCGGTAGCGGAGCGGCGTGCGTGGAGGTGAGGTGCGGCGCGGCGTCCGGTGCTGCCTTGACAACGGGCCCGCGCGCCTCCGTGCTGCGCTTATATGCCCTCGGTTGCGCGTGGTGGGGGGAGGGCGGGCCAGAGTCTATATAGGGGGGCGGCGGGCGCGCTGGGCGCAGACCGTAGCCGACTCGCCAGCCGCTGCAGCTGCTGTTTGTGCACGTTTTGCTTTGCCCGAGGAAGGAAGGATGACAGGCCGCGGCAAGGGAGGAAAGGGGCTCGGCAAGGGTGGCGCCAAGCGGCACCGCAAGGTGTTGCGCGACAACATCCAGGGCATCACGAAGCCCGCCATCCGCCGCCTGGCTCGCAGGGGCGGCGTGAAGCGCATCTCTGGTCTGATCTACGAGGAGACCCGCGGGGTGCTGAAGGTGTTCCTGGAGAACGTGATCCGCGACGCGGTGACGTACACTGAGCACGCCAAGCGCAAGACTGTGACGGCCATGGACGTGGTGTACGCCCTGAAGAGGCAGGGGCGCACCCTGTACGGTTTCGGCGGTTAGGCTGCGTCGCAGCGGGCGCTGGCCTTCCCGCGGCCGTGCTCGTGGGTGGGAGAGACTAGAAAACGGCCCTTTTCAGGGCCACCACACTGTTCGGAAGTTGAAAAGTGCGAAAGAGTCTGTGTTGTTGCTGCGTGTGTTGTTTGTTTGTTTGTTTCTTTCCGTTTGAGCGACGTGATGTGACTGGGAGGGGAGAAGGAAAGGAAACGTGTCATGTGGCTGGCTGTGTGTGTGTGTGTGAGAGTGGAGCTGCTTCGTTTGTGTTTGTTATTGTGTGTCTTTGTATCGATCGCGATGGAGATGGCGGGCTGTGTGTTGTTGTGCGAGAGGCGGTGATTATTTGCTTGCTTGCGTGGTTTGGCTCTGTGTGTTTGCGGCGGCGTTGGGGTTTCCGAGGCAAGGCGTGTTGGGCATAGGCGGCCGGATCAGCTGTTTGTTTCGTCCGTGTCGACGGCCGTTGCGCGCGGGAGTGGAGGGCGGTGTGTCGACACGCCTCCCTTTAACAATGGTCATTATTGCTGCCGTTGTCGTTTGGAAGGCGACTGCGACCGTGCAAAAAAAAATGTGTGTGTTGGGCCACACGGGCTGTGTGGACGACAAGATGGCGGACGCGCGCCGCCGGCGGCGGCTGTGCTGTGAAAGTGCAAGGTTAAAACAAAACAAAACAAGGTGCGGCGAGGACGACTGAAATTTTGCTTTGGACGTAGGTTTGTGTGGTGGCCCTGAAAAGGGCCGATTGTTGTGGGCCGAGCCGAGCCGAGCCGGCAAAGCGCGTTGCGTGCAGGGGAGCACGCGGCGCTGCGATTGCCTGGCCTCCTTTAGGCCTTCTTCTCGGTCTTCTTTGGCAGCAGGACGGCCTGGATGTTGGGCAGGACACCACCCTGTGCGATGGTGACGCCCGACAGGAGCTTGTTGAGCTCCTCGTCGTTGCGGATGGCAAGCTGCAGGTGGCGCGGGATGATGCGCGTCTTCTTGTTGTCGCGGGCCGCGTTTCCGGCCAGCTCGAGCACCTCAGCCGCGAGGTACTCCATGACGGCGGCGAGGTAGACGGGCGCCCCGGCGCCGACGCGCTCTGCGTAGTTTCCCTTGCGCAGGAGGCGGTGGATTCTGCCGACCGGGAACTGGAGCCCAGCCCTGCTTGAGCGGGACTTTGACTTGCCCTTGACTTTGCCTCCCTTTCCGCGTCCGGACATGGCGATGGGCTAGCGACGGTGCACACGAAACGGAAACGAAAACGACCGGTGCGAGCGGCAGCGAGTCGAGCAGCGGAGTGCGTGCCGGCGCAGCCGCCGCTCGCACATTTTGTACCCTGACTTTGAGGGTGACTAGAGGTGAAGTTTTTGTCCTCGGACATTTACTTCAATTGGGAAATGTGTGGTTGTATTGTTGTGTCTTTACTTTTGTGGTATGTCTTGTATGGTTATGTGCATGTTTGTTACTTTAACTTGTACTGCCTGATCTGTGGCGATTTGTGGGTGATGATGATGATGGTGAATTAATGGGGGTGAGAGAGGGTGATGTGATGGAGGGCGATTGTGCGTTCAGTCAAAGAATATTGACCTGGGTGTTTTATGGCGCTTGATGGTGGGGTCGTATTGACCCAGTGAGTTAATGAGGGGGTTTGTTGACCTGCTAGCTGTTTCGTAGAATGCTTTAGCTAGGTCAACAAAACGTTGTTGAAGTCGTACTACGTCCGCAGACGCGTGAAGGTCGTCTGTGGGGAATCGGGAGGGGAGGTGTAAGGCTCGTTTGAGGGCCCTATTTTGTACCCTTTGGAGTTTGAGTACGTGCGTCTTGGCCGCATAGCCCCATACTGGGCACGCGTATTCCATTATGGGGCGTATGAGGGTGCAGTAGATGCGTACTCCTAGGTCTGCTGTGAGCCCACTACCAGTATTAAGGACCGGGTATAGTACGCTCAAGCGAGCGCTGGCTCGGCGGCGCAGGTCGTCGATGTGCGCCTGCCATGTCAGCCTCTTATCTAGGGTCACCCCTAGATACTTTGCGGTGTTTCGCCAAGGCAGTTCTTGGCCGTTTAATCTTAGATTTAAGGGTGGTCGCCTGCGTGGTCCTCGCGGTCCTAATCGGCGCGTAATCATAATTGCCTGGGTTTTCCCGCTGTTAATTGTGATTCGCCACCTTTTGGACCATTCCTCTGTGGCGTTGAGAACTCTTTGGAGGCGTCTTGTGACCAGATCCCTGTTTGGGTTGCGGGTGAAAAATGCTGTATCATCTGCATATTGTGCAGTGTGCACCAGGGGTGAGGTGGGTGTGTCTGCCGTGTACAGGCTGTACAGGACAGGCCCTAGCACCGATCCCTGGGGCACCCCTGCACGTATGCGTCTTTTTGTTGACAGGGAGTTGTCAACCCTGACGGAAAATGTCCTATTCGAGAGATAGCTTTTCAGTAGCTTTATTATCGTCCCGGGGAAGCCTTGTGTGTATAGTTTGTACAATAACCCATTGTGCCATACGGAATCGAAGGCCTTGGCTACATCAAGTAGCACTATCCCACAGTAGCTTCTGCGGTTGAAGGCCTCGGTGGCTGCTTCAACAACTCTCATGATCTGTTGGGGGGCGGAGTGTTTCTGCCTGAATCCAAACTGGAAATCAGGCAGAACTTGCTCTCTGGAGATGTGTTGCTCAATAGGTGTGATTAGGAGGCGCTCGTAGATTTTACTGAGAGTGGGCAGAAGACTAATCGGTCTGTAGTGCTGTGGGAATAATGGGTCCTTACCGGGTTTAGCTATCGCGACCACCTCCGCGTGTTTCCAGCACGCTGGAAACTCGCGGGATCGAGTAATCTCGTTGAAGACGTTCGCGATGTGTGTGATTGCCAGTGGCGGGAGGTTCTTAACTAACTGGTTTGTGAGCCGGTCGTGGCCTGGGGCCTTTTTGTTGGGCAGGGACCTAATGACTTTTGCCACGTCTTCTGGGGCGAAAAGTGGAGTGTGTTCATTCTCGTCGTCTTCAGCTGCAAGGAATACTGCAAGCTGCTGACGGACTATGATTTCGTGGTCCTCGTCCTGCGCCTCTGCTGGTTGAAACTGTTGTTCGAACGAGTCGGCGAGCGCGTTGGCCTTGTCGACAGGGCTGAAGACAAGGCTTCCACGCTCGCCGTGCAGAGGTGGCATACGCGCGCGTGTACGTGTGAATTGCTTGGTAGCTTGCCATAGGCTGTTGTCGTCTACTTTGAGGGCTGATAGGCGGGCAGACCATTGCTGGTTGCGGTGCTCATTGAGTGCTACTTTCAACTCTCTCTGTAGACGGTTGAGCAGCCTCCTAGTTGCCGGATTTCTTGTTATTTTCCATTCTTTTGCGACCCTGTTTTTGTGCCTAATTTGCGCAAGCAGGTGCTCCGGGAGTTGTATTTGAGGAGGAGGGCCTTCTCGCTGCCGCGGTGTGGCCTCCTCAGCAGCCTGCAGGATCGTGTTGGTGAGGTCTTTAAGCGCCTGTTCTGCAGTATCTGCAGTTGGAGGCGGGGCGCGAGCTATTTCAGAAGCGACATTTACCTGAAAGTGCTCCCAGTTCGTGTGCTTATACGACACCTGGTGTTGTGGGAGAGCTGCCCTTTCTCCCACGTCGACCTCGATTATAACTGGGTTGTGATCGGAGGACATTCTATTTATTGTTCTCGCAGTCACAAAGCCTGTTATTCTCCTTGTGAGAGCTATGTCGAGGACGTCTGGCCGGCCTCCGTTTTTAGGGAAGTGTGTCGGCTCTTCTGGGCCCCAGACGTCGAACTGGTGGTCTCGCGAGAGTCGTTGCAGCTGACGACCGGCTCTGGTCGTGACTCTAGAATGCCAGTCTGCATGTTTTGCATTGAGGTCTCCTCCTATTAGGAGCTTGCCTCTGATTTGTGCAAGTGCGGGAATGTCGTCCTCATCTAAAGTTGGGGTCGGTTGGCGGTAAGCTGCAACGACTGTGAGGGGGCCTGTAACTGTGGCTATTTCCACAGCTACCGTTTCTAACGAGCGGGTAGCTGGGGGGAATATCTGGTGGTGGGGGATCCCTCTCTTTACGTATATGGCCACCCCGCCTCCTGCGGTTGGCCTGTCACGTCTGTAACTGTTATAGTTTGGGACTGCCGCTTTTACTCCCGGTTTTAGGTGTGTTTCGGACATCATGCAAACGTCGATGTTAAGCTCCTTCATGAGCTCTCGGAACTCCATGACTTGGTTGAAGATGCCGTCTGCGTTAAAGACGCACATTTTCAGACCTTGAATATGGGGGCGTCTATCCATGTTTGGCTGTTGTTGTTACTTGGGAAGTCGCTGAGGGATGCGACTGCTTAACTGCTGCTTGTAGGGCGGCGAGGATCTGCGCATTTTGCTGCTGAATTTCCCGCATCATCTGTGCGAGAAGATTCAGAGTTTGGGACATGACTCCCAGCACAGGATCGTCTGTGGCAGGCGAGGGGGCAGCTTCGCTCAGACTTTGGGTGACAGGATGTCTGCCATCGGTCTGACAGCCCGCGCCCTCCACCCGCCGCAAACTGGTCTTTGGGGCAAGGGTTAGGACTTCCCTAGGGCATTCTCCGTCGTTAGGGATCTGGTCAGGGGGAGGAGTGTCCTGGGTTGTTTCCGGGGAGCGACGGCCGCAAGATTCCGGTCCCACCGCGGCCGCCAGAGGGGCACTACTGCGCGCCTCAGTGTCGGCCGCGATGTTTGCGAACGTCGCGGCGGCCGTCACCTCCCGGGATTTGCTTCTGTAGGCCGGCCTATCTCGTCTTGTGATTTCAGGTCGGTTTGGGGGTTTAGCTTGTGGTTTGTTTGGAGGTGCATTCGTGCCACGGTAGCGTTGGGCGTAGTTCTTATGAACCCTGCATCCCAGGTAGCTGGCGGTGTGCCCTTCGCCGCATAGCGCACACTTTATTCTAGGGTCGTCTATTTTTATTTGACAGGTCCTGGAGTCATGTCCCTCCGCACACTTCCTGCAACGTACAGGCATGTCACAGTGTGAGGCCACATGTCCCAGTCCCTGACACCTAAAACATTGTTGTGACCGATTTTTCTTTTTCAGTAGCTCGGTCGTTACAGGTATCTGCAGGACACTCCTCATAGGCTTTTTGTTTATCGGTGTGTCTGGCATTACGGCGAGGTATAGGGGCCACTTGGTGTTAGAACCAGGTGGTTTCATTTGTGTGACCGTCTTAACATCGAAATTTTGACGGATCAGGTCTTCTTTTATTGCTGTGGGCGACAGTTTGCGCGGTAGGTCGCGTATTACTATATTTAAGTTCCTGATCCGTTCAGTCGGGAAAGTATAGTGCGGTATTTTCTTATCACTCAGGAGTTGTTTTACCGCCATGTATTCGTCCATGGAGTGGAGGGTGAGCTTTATTTTGTCGCCCCCTGCCGGTTTGGCTTTGAATCTATCACCTACTGAGCTCTTCACTAGATCATAAAGCTCTTTGTAGTCCCTATCAAGTTCAGCGACGATTGGGGGGAGGTATGCTCGTTTCTGCGAGCCCACTGGTTGTTGGGGTGGCGCATCAATGGTCGCGGGTTCGTCGTCTATGGCGGAAAAACGGTTAGATGTTGGTGCCGCCTCCGTGGCCGGCGGGGGTGTGGGTTGGCGGATGGTTTTTCTGGCTAGTTGAAAGCCGTCACCTTCGCCGCTAGTAGCGGTTTCCCTGATCTCGTTTTCCTGCTCCTCCTGCCTGGACTCATCGATAACCAGAGGGTTATCTGATTCTGAATCGTGTTCCTTTTGTTTGTTCTCAGCTTCCGGAGATTGGCTGGAAGCTTTGAGTCGCTTTACGAGGTTTTTACGCCTGCCTCGGTTCTTTTTCTGGGTCCTGGAAAGTTTAACTTTAGGGGAAGGTGGGAGAGTGGATTTGAGGTTGGGGGTGGTTTTCCGGGTTGGTTTGGGTTGGGCTTTGGAGGAGGGTTTCGGGAGAATTTTTACTGGGAGACGATTCCCTTTTTCACGCCTGCGGGACGCAAGATAAGGGAGGAGGTTATTCTGTGCGTTTTCTAGTAGTAGTCTGTCAACGTCTGGATTTGGGGAATTAGTGGCGCTGCTCATACTGACAATGAAAGACGTAGTGCTGGTTTGTTGTTTGACGGCGTTAGGCGCCCTATTGATCTCGTTGGGGGCGGAAGTGGAAGCAAAGTCGAGGGCTGCCTTGGGTATGCCAGACGCCGCCTTCGTTGCCGACACCGTTAGGTTTCCGGCGGCTGTGCTTGGCCCTAACAAACTGGCAGGCGCGGGACACTGGCCAGTGACCAGGCCCTGACCTGCAGAGTCCCTAACACTCGGGGGAGCAGAGCATGGCTCTGCGGCAGCAGAAGTACCCGAACCGCCCGGAAAAGCGGCCCGCGACATCGAGGAGACGACATCGACGCCGCCAGCAGCGAGCTGCTGGGACCCCGAATCGTCACCGCAGATTGAAACCGCACACGACAATTTGCTCATCGTGCAGCCTGACCGTGCTGCGCTTCGACGTGTGCACCCGTCAACGCTTTAATAAAAGCGAAGCCGAAGAAGCACCTGGATTGTCACCCGTGCAAGCGGGGGCCTATGGCTTTGCGTAACAGACGCACGGAGACTAGCTCAACGTTCGACTGCCGCTCGGCGAGTGCCGGCGCAGCCGGGGTGGGGGTGCTTTATGGGCTCGGGTGCGGCGGCCGGTTGCGCGCGCGCCCCATTGGTCGGCGGCCGCAACAGGGCGAGCTGGTAAAGGTGCGGCGGCGGCTGGCGGCGGGTGCCACTGTGTGGGGAGACGCTGACTAGAGCGGAGCGCTTGCTACTGGTGTTGCTGCTGCCGTACGTTCGTTCGAGATGCCGCCCAAGACTAGCGGGAAGGCCGCCAAGAAGGCTGGCAAGGCGCAGAAGAACATTTCGAAGGGCGACAAGAAGAAGAAGCGCAAGAGGAAGGAGAGCTATGCCATCTACATCTACAAGGTGCTGAAGCAGGTGCACCCTGACACGGGCATCTCGTCGAAGGCGATGAGCATCATGAACAGCTTCGTGAACGACATTTTCGAGCGCATTGCGGCCGAGGCTTCTCGCCTGGCGCACTACAACAAGCGCTCGACCATCACGTCCCGCGAGATCCAGACCGCTGTGCGGCTGTTGCTGCCTGGCGAGCTGGCCAAGCACGCCGTGAGCGAGGGCACGAAGGCGGTGACCAAGTACACGAGCTCCAAGTAAGGAGGTGGCTCTGGAATGGAAGGAAGGATGGAGAAGGCTCCTCCGTTGCGAGAGCGGCAAAACGGCCCTTTTCAGGGCCACCAACGTGCCTTTGCGGGAAGGGCGGAATTGTTGTTGTTGTTGTTGTTGTTGTTGTTGTTTTGTGGACGGCTGTGATGTGTGCACTTTGATTGTGGGTGGGGGGGTCCGCGTCAAAGCGTTGTTGCGGGGTACGGCCACGAGGTTGGTCGCCGTGGCGTGGAATGGTGGCACGCCTCGTTGGCGTTGTGTCACCGTAACGACGGCCGTCTGCGGGTTTGGTTTGCACATCACACATGGCGAGGGTGAGATGTGAAATGTTTTGCCGCCCACTATTCCCTTTGCTGTACGCCGAGTTGACAATGGTGCGACGTAACTGCAGCGTGGAGGTGTGTGGAGTGACGTTGAAATGAACGTGCCATTAAGACGCATTGTTGTTGTATTGTACTGTACGTGTACGGCGACACGCACGATGATGTACCATTCGACTCTGATTTTTGATAGCCGTGTCTGACTGATTGCGTACGACGCACGCACACCGATGTCGTCATTCGAGATGCACGCGTGTCCAGTGCAGTACAGTAAGCGCGACGCTAGACGACGGCGGCGGCGGCGGCGGCGGTCGTTTTTGGCGAATGTCTGTACACGTGTTTGTCTGTGTCCATCCGGTATGTATTTGTTTGTTTGACATAGTTTTGTGTGTCGGTGACGTGGTCCGATCCGTCGCCCCCTGAGTAACTGTCGATCGGCGCGATAGACCGGCGTCACGCAACTGAACCGAAGTCTTGGGCACACCCGTCATACTGTTGTACACCGTCGCGCCGAGAACGGTAACGAAAGGTTGACTTTGATCGGTCGAATGTCTGGGCAGAACGTGAGGAATGAGGCAAGAGTGCAGGAGGAACGGACAGAGGGGGGGCAAAAAGAGAGAGGAAGGGAAAAAGGGAGAAACGCATTCGTAGAGCAACGGAACGGTCCCGTGTCGGAGGCGTATGGGAGCCGCACTGAAATGCGTTTAACGGCGGCGCGGCTGCAAGTGTCTGCCGTGGTGAACGTTACCTTTGACGGCTGCATTGGGCTTTTGCCTTTGCTTTTTGCTTTCGCTTTCCCGGATGTACGTAACGTTTGTTGATATGGTTCTGAGGAAGAGTGTATGACAGTGCCGTGCCGTGCCGTCCATGTTCGTGTGCCCTCCCATTGTGTGTATGCTATTGTCTGTGTACTTGAATGATGTATGTAGGTGTTTAGTGGACATGTTTTACCAGTGGGGGGGAAATGGATCGTCGATAGTTGCCGTCACTCTGTCACGGCCGAGATGACGCACCCTCCCTACAGAAAGGTGTCGAGAAAGTGTGTGTGTGTGTTTTTAGCGAATTGCGTCCGTGAATTGGCAGTGTTTGGAGGTGGGCGTGCCCTGCATGTGGCCCGGAAGGCTGTTCGTTTGGCGGTAGTGTTGTGTGGACAGGGGAGGGGCATGCGTAACGCTGCTGGCATGGCATTCGGGAGATGGGAGGGGGCAAACGAGGAGCGGCGGCCAAAGACGGGACGGGGAGGGGCGCGGTGTGGGTGGCTTGCGCCTGTGCTCGGCGTTGTGGTTTGTGCAAAAGAGGAGGAGAAAAACAATGAGGTGCCAGGGAGGGGAGCGTTGTTGTGTTGTGGTTGTCGCGTCAGTGAACGTGGCGAGACGGACGGATGCGCGGAGGGGCGGGGGCGGGGGCGGGGGCGGCGCATTTCGCCGGTGCCGTGCCATGCCTGAAAGCCGCGTGGTCGCTGTGTTGTTGGTGGCGTGGGGGCGAGGAGAGTACCGTACGGGTGTGCTTGTGCGCCGGAAATGGCACACTGCGCCTGCCCGTCTTGGAGGCTGATGGCTGTGGTGTGGAAATGGGGCGCGGTGATGTTGAAGCAGTTGAAGAACAGAAAAAGAAACCAAAAACGTAAGGGGGAGGCCATGGCGTGATGCGGCGGCGGTGGTGAGAGCGGGAAAAACAAAACAACAAAAAAAGAAGGGAAAACAACAAGAAACAAAAAAAAGAAAACAAAAAGTCTATCAAGATTAAAATGTAAATGGAAATGGACCCAGGTATAACCTCCCCGCACAAATAGCAGAGGGTCCGATGATAATAAAAATGTGCCAGAATGTTAACGTCCCTACAAAACAAACCCAACGATAAGTAACAGTGCAACAGACATAATGAAACGTGATACATTGTATGAGGGCAGCAGCGTTGACCTTTGGCCCTGTATTCAGAATAAAAAGAGCCAAAGATCGTTACCCCAATGAAAAAAGACACACACACAAAAAAAACAAACAAAAAAGTGCATTTATATCTGCTCCTCAATTGTAGATACCCCTTACACAGCTGTGTGCAATGAATGAGTGCTGGCTGGTAATTAATTGCACTCCTTGGAGGGAAATGCCATAGGAAGTAGTCTTTAAAAAGTGAATGTTTTTCTTTAAAAAAAAAAAAAAAAAAAGTTACTTGAGAAAAAACGTAATATTGGGGCATTTGTTGTTGAACAAAATAAGTACAATTAACATACGTTATCAGATTTGCGCAATGCAGCTTCACACTACCTTGTTATTATAACACAATATACTGTACATCGTCCCGAACCGTGACCAGAGTCGCGAGACGAGCAGAGCACGCCGCCGACGCCCGCTCAGTACAACCGTCCACCCGCTACTACTGTCGACTGACTACTACCTCTCCCGACTCGCGCTACAATATATATATAACAACTGTTCCTGGCGACTCGCTGCGTGCCACTACTGTCGTCTGGCTGGGTCCAAGCGCCGACTAGCAACGATAAATAAGTCTCTGGTCAGACAGAGATGCTGTCATGCCTCGCCATCGCTCTGGTAATGAATACATACGTGTTGCAGCGTGCGCACCACCGGAACACGCAGTGGCGGAGCCAAAGACTGTGTTGTCGAGGTCGAGTGCGTGCGGGAAGAGAGGCAGCGTCGGCACGGAGATGCAAGCGAGCGAGACGCACGGGGGCTGCGGCGTGGCGCGTTTGCGGTTGGCGCCTTTGGTGGCAACGGCCGGGACAAGCAGCGGTGTATGGTGTGGTGCGGGGCGGACAGGGGCGGCGGTGGACGGGGAGGAGGAGGCGGCGCGACGACGGCATGGGGGCGAAAACGGGACGGGGGACGGGGGATGTTGAGAGGCGTCACGCGCGGACAGGACACAGACACACAGATTGGAAGGGAGGGTGCGCGGTAGTAGTTGGGAATGTGCGTACCGTGCGGGATGGGAGTGGGCGAGGAACACGGTCGTGGCCCCTGTTTTGGGTGCGTGTGATGACGTCGGTGTGTTGTGGGAAGGGAAGGGAGAATAATAGGCTGTGGCGGCGGCGCGTAATGGGCGTAGGCCGAAAAGAGAAAGGAACGTGGGCAGTGTGTTGGCAAGCGTCGGTTCGACTGCGACGTTGATGGGCAGGGCAGGGCAAGGTTAATGGTGGTAGGAGTAGGCGTGTGGGCGCAAAAATCCGCTGCTGCAGGCGGTGCCGTAACCGCCATGGCGGGAAGGAGAGAGGGCCCTAAGAAAGAAAGAAAAGAAAGAAAGAAAGAAAGAAAGAAACAAATAAGAAAAAAAAAAGGAGGGGGGGGGCGAAAGTGGAGAGGCGGTGGTGTGAGAAGGGCGGGGGCGGAAGGAAGGACAAGAGGCGAGGCGACGGCTTGCTTTGTGTATCGGTCGGTCTGGCTATGCTTCGTTTTCTGCAGCAGGGTCGGTGCGCGGCAGTGGGAACGCCTGGCGGCTGGACTGGACGGCCAGCAATGCGGTTGGATGGGCGGCCACAGCACCGCACCTGTGCCCGAGGAGGAGACGCTGGCGGCGGGCCCTGAGGTGAGGCCGGCTGGGGCTGTGGATGTGTAGGTGTGCGCCGCTGCAGCAACAACGAGTAAAACGCGAGAAGAAGGGATGGCGGTAGAGAGAAAAAGGTCGGCACGGCCATTGCGCGATGTGGCGTGTTGTGACGGGGTTTGCTCACTTGCCCCGTTGTGTTGATGCGCAGGCAGACGCGTACAGGGAGACGAGCCCGGTCTGCAGCAGGGTGTGGCCGTGCCGAGTGCAGAGCAGCGGCGGCTCGGTTCGGTTCGGCCCGGCCCGGCGGGCCGCGCTGTTGTCGCGGACGTGAGCGCCCCCTGGCGGGTGGCCGGAGGCGGCGCGGCGTGTTGGACGTGTGGCTGGTGGCAGTGCACAATTTGCGAGTGGCTGGCGGTGTGGTGTGGCGGTTGGCGCGTGGGGCGGCGGAGAGAGAGAGAGAGAGAGAGGAGAGGTATGTGTTGCGGGCGCCCTTTGCTGCGCTGCGTCGTTGCGTGTGCCGTACAGGGCGGGCGCTTGTCGACTGTGTGGGCGGTGTGGTGAATTGGCGGCGTTGTGCCGCGTGTGCCCGGCCGAAGGCGTCGGGAAAAACAGAAGGAAAGGAGAGAGTGTGAGTGGGTCCGGTGTGCGTAGGCCCGTGATGTCGCGTCACGCCGTGTCATGTTTGTGAAACGGCTGCCGGGAGGTGTGGTAGCGAGCCGGTCGGTGTCAGTGCGAAGGGGAATGTGCGTGCGTTTGGCGGTTTCGGTGTGCTTTTTGCGGCGTGAGAGTGGGAATTAGTGGGGCCGGCTGTTGTGTTGGTTCCTTGTGTCTTGTGTCGTGTAGCTTGATGGCAACGTGGAAGGACGCCGGTTTCGTTTCGAGCCTTGCGTGTGGTTGTCGACGTTGACTGGTTGGCGTGTGCCGATGCACGTGCATGTGTGGGTCGCGAGTGCGTTTTTGGCTGGCTGTGTGTGTGTGTTGGGGGGGAAGGGGGAGGCGGTGGTGAAAGTGCAGTCGTTGCCACGGGCGTCGTCGGGTGGGGCTGGGGCTGTGCGTCGTGGCGGAAAGGTGGTAGGTTGCGGGAAGCGAGCCCGTCGTTGACGGTGTCGCGTGAGTGTTGTGAATCGAGTGGGGCGCGGGGCGCGGGGCGCGGGGCGCGGGACAGGAGCAGCGTGCCGCTGCGTCGTGGCCGTCAGCAGAGGCTGTGCGTGTGCGTGTCCTTTTTGTGGGCGGTTCGTGCGAGGCGTTTTTTGTTTTTTTTGTTTGTTTTGTTTTGTGTTGCCCTAGTTGTTAGTTTATTTTGTTTGTTTTTTGGTGTTTGTTTGTTATTTTGAGACGACGACTGGTTGGTGGCGTGCGCGCGAAGTGGCGGTGTGCGCCTCCCGTGTCGTTTTTGTGTGTGTGTGTGTGTGTGTGTGTGTGTTTGTTTTTTTTTGTTTTTTTTTTCTTTTGTGTGTTTTTTTTTGCACTGGGCCCCGGGGGGGGGGGGGGGGGGGGGGGTGGGTGGGTGCGTGTCGATTGCCGGCTGGCGAAAGGTGCGCCATCGGCGGGGTGGGTCGCCGGCACAAGTAGAGGCGGCGGCGGCGGCGGCGGCGTGTTGTTGTGTGGTGTTTGTTTTGTTCGGCTGTGTCGGCGAGCTGTGTTGCGGTGCGTGTGAATGGTGGTGCAAAAGTGCTGGCGTTGGGGGTGCGACTGCGACGGCGGCGAGCCGCGGGCGCGCATGATAGTGATGTTGTGAACAGCGGCTGTGTACGGTAGTGGTGTTGTTGTAGCACGACGTGCATCCGGGCCGGCGCGGAAAGCGCAGTTGCGGGCGGTTGCCCTTCGGTGCCAGCCATGTCGCGTGAGCGGCGGGTTGCTCTGGTGTCGACACGTGGTGCTCTGGGTTGTTGTGTGGTGCCCTTTGGCCGGTGGGGGTGGTTCGCGTGTGTCTCGTTCGCGCTCGGTATCTGGTCGTGGTCGTGCTGCTCCCCGTCTGTCGGCGGTTTTCGACGTCGTCTGTACGTTTTGTTTGTTTGTTTGCGGCGTGCCTGCCGACGTCGTCCCGTCGCGACCTTTCAACCGAAAGTGTGGCGCCCGAAGGTGAACGAACGTAGCCTGACCTCGGCGCTTTACGCTGAGCGAACCGAACCGAACCTAACCTAACCTGTGGTGAGGTGAGCTCAGCCTGAGCCCCTAACGTCTACGTAAGGAAAGCTGTCCGGCTCACGCCTCACGTTTTTTGAACGCTTTTTAACCTACGTTTGACGCTTCTTAACCTAGCACTGACCCCTTAACCTAACGTGTAACCTAACCTAACCTAACCTAACCTAACCTCTGACGCCTGACGTGTTTGAATGCTTAACCTAAGTTTGACGCTTAACCTAACCCAAGTCCCCTTAACCTAACCCACGTCCACCTAACCTAACCTAACCTAACCTAACCTAGACGTGTAAACGTAATGTGTAACGCGTAACGTGTAAGGTCGGCTGTCGTGTGTGCTGACGGCAGATTGGGTTGGTCTGTAGATTCGGATTGCGGTTTGCCTCGGTCGAGGGGTTGGGTCGGAAGCGGCGAGGGGCGGCGGCGCCTGTTGCGCAGGCGGCGTCCGTTTGCGGCGGGCAATTGTTGAGAAACGGCTGTGAATGTTGGCGGGCGAGAGGAGGAGGACGGCGCGCGATGTGGCCCGACGGCTGCGGGCCGATCGGGAAACGGCGGGAGGGCGACGGAAGGCGATGGGGCGGCGGAGGCGCGTTTGCACGGCCGTCATCGCCGCACGCCTCGGCTCGTGTGGCTGTGGCGCCGGCCGCGCTGGCCGGGCTGCCGCGGCGACGGTGTGGGAGTTTTGCCGAAGGTTTGGCCATTGTGGCGGGTCGTCGGCTGGGGCTGTGGGGGCGGCATTTGGGCGGGGGCGGCGATTCTCGGCGGGCCGACCCAGGCTGTAGCGCGCGGTAGCTGCAGTTTGGCCGTGGTTTGCGGCGCTGCCGTGGCGACTGGTTGGCGACTGTGGTGTGGCTGTGTGTAGCCCCATCCTCGGTGGTTTGAAAGGCGCGGGCGGTTGTGGCGCAGGTTTGGGGCTGCTCCGCACAGGCTGTCGGACGTTGGGCGGTAGCAAGCGCGGGAGGCGCGGCGCGGCGGCGCGCAGAGTGGCGGCCGCTCTCTCGGCCGTCCGCGCCCGCCCGCGACACTGGCTGGGCCCTTGTGATTCTCTGCTCTGAGGACATTGAAATGCCCAAGGCGCAACAGCGTCGCAAGCCGCCACCAATTGTCATAAAATTTGGCGAGCATTTTAGAGAGCTGCAAAACGCCATCAGCCTTTGCATTGGTAAAGACAACTATACAGTGCGCGTGACTGGTGACGAGCTCTTCAAAATATGCACCAAAACTACTGAGGACTACCAAAAAGTGTCTCAGCTGGTGCAGGACAGGAAGTGGTTCCACTATACGTTCAGTACCTTAAGAACGAAGCCGCTCAAAGTAGTGTTTCGGCACTTGCCGCGCACAATCCTGCCTTCAGAAGTAAAGGAGGACCTGGAGAACATGGGATTCGTGGTCGAAGAGGTCGTAAGAATGCGCCCTTTTCGCACACGCAGGCGTGGCCCACTTATGCTGGTAATAGCCAGCAATACAACTCATAACAGGCAGCTCTTCAGCCTCACAAAAATAGGCAATGTGGAAGTGAAAGCTGAAGAACTGCGAAACAAGGCGGCCTACGCACAATGTTACCGCTGCCTTGAACCTGGCCACGTCAGTAAGTACTGTGCAATGCCAGATTACTGCGTGAAGTGCGGCGAGCAACACTCAACCGAGTCATGCGCGCTTAAAGGGGTGCCACACCAAGATTTCACCCCGACTTGCAAGCTCTGCAAAGGCAAACACGTGGCAAGTTACCGTGGCTGCCCAGTGCTCCTCGACTTCGCCGATCGCGCGCGCGGGAACGAAGACAAAGGAACACAAAGGCAGAGTTCCCGCCAACGCAGTACCCAGCCACGGAAGAAGCGGAACAACAGGAGAGGCGGCCGCCGAGGCAGGGCAACGACCGCAAAAGCGCGCCAAGTCGCAGACAATGCGACGCCACAAAATGGAGTCCCCGCTCCGCGCGCATCGGCGAGAAATGGCGGACAGACTCCACCTACCGTAGCCCAGCCGGCAGCTGGCCCATCTGCAGGACAAAGCACCGTTGCCCCGCCCACAGCGCTGCCGCGCAGGCAGGTAGTCCCGGCCGCTGCACCCCAGCAGCGCCAGGCTCCCCTCCCTGCAGCGACCCAGCGCGTCGCGGACCAATCAGCGCGAGCCTTCCCGGCCCCGCCGGCACGCGCAGCGGACCAACCACCGGCAGCCGCGCCTAACCTTGCGAGCCAGAAGGACTTCCCGGAGCCAAGATGGCGGCGTCCCACGGCGCCCCGCCATACTGTCGGCGCCCGACAAGATGGCGGACAAATGGAGACCAACGCGCGCCATGTTGTCGGCGGCAACGCTGCCAATGAAGCCCGCGTGGAACGGATGCTCAGCTGCATGGAAACAATGATGCAGCAGATGACTGAGCTCCTGGCCGTGGTGCAGAAAGTTGCATCCGCCATCCAACCATGCAGCCATCATGCCTGAAGCGCTAAGGAGTTTAACAGCCTGCGTCTTCAACGCCGAGGGACTCCTTAAGCAGGCAGGCGAATTCCGGCAGCTTATACGGGACGAGAACATCGACGTATGTCTCGTCACCGAAACGTGGCTTAAGCCTGGCGTCCGAGTCGGCGTAGCGAACTACGAATGCTACAGGGACGACAGGCCAACACACGGAGGCGGCACAGCGGTGTATGTACGGAGGACGCTACGACACCACCGCGTCCAAATACCGGAACTGGCAAAGACAGAAGCGACTGCCGTATCAGTGGAGACGGCACACGGCGCCATAACGTTCGTCGCTGTCTACAGACCGCCTAGAGGAGCGCTCCTACCGGGAGACTACAACAAGTTGCTGGCTCTCCCCGGAAAAATCATACTGGGAGGAGACTTCAACGCGAAGCATGCGGTCTGGAACAGCAGGACGACCAACACAAGCGGGCGGCGCTTACTCCATGTCGCGGAACGCCACGAAGCTGTCGTCATCGGTCCTCATGAACCGACAATATATCCACGGAACCGGGGCCACCCGGATATCCTGGATATCATTATCATCAAGGGCGCTCGCCTGCACGTCACGGCCGGTACGCGGCCAAAGATGTCCTCCGACCACGTACCGGTCATATTTGACCTCGACGCCGACGCTCTCCCGAGACAGCGGAGAGGGCTCGACATACGAGACATCAGCTGGGACGAGTTCCGCAACGCCGTCGCCGATTCCCTTGAGGCCACACCGGACGCGGCGGAACACGGAGCAGACGCAGCACTTCAACACATCAGGCAGTCGATAGTTGACGCCGCGGCAGCGGCCACGCCTGTCAGAGACGACGCCAACATCGACTGCCGGCCACACCCTCTGCCACGACACATCCGGGAGGCTATAGCGCAAAAGAACCGCCTACAGCGCGAGTGGCAGAGGACAAGAAATCGAGCCACAAAGCGCGAATTAAATAGATTGTGCCGGCATATCAAGGCCGATGTCGACACGCACCGCAATCAGGAGTGGGCGCGCAAGGTGGCGCAACTAAACATCGATGACGGCTCGGCGTGGAAAGCCGTAAAAGGCTACCTGCGCCGTATGCAACGGATTCCGCCGCTGCAAGTGGGAGCCGAATTCGTGAGCGAGCCGAACGCGAAGGCAGAAGCCCTAGCGGACGCGTTCGCCGCGAATTTCACTCCGGTCGACGACCCGATAGACGCCGCCCACATCCAGATGGTAGAAGAACGCCTCCCCGTCTTCCTCGATGCGGAGTATGACGAGGTAGAAGACGCCATTCCGCCGATCTCAGCCGACGAAGTCAAGCTGCAACTTCGCCACCTAAATGCTAAAAAAGCAGGTGGACCAGATGACGTAACGAACATAATGCTGAAGCAGCTACCAGACACGGCAGCCGACGTCCTCGCGTCAACCTTTAACCAGGTGCTGCTCAGCAAACAGTTCCCGTCGTGCTGGAAGCATGCTGAAATAGTAGCCCTCCCCAAGCCAGGGAAGGACATTCGAAGGGCGAAAAACTACAGGCCAATCAGCCTGCTTCCAGCACTTTCGAAAATATTCGAACGCCTGTATCTGGTCCGCCTGCGGGCGATCATAGAGGCAGAACAACTCCTACCAAACGAACAGTTTGGCTTCAGGAGTCAACACGCCACGACACACCAGTTGCTGCGCCTAACAGAGGAGGCGTTCGGTGCCATCGACCGACGCGAGTATTTCGGCGCTCTCCTGCTCGACGTGTCGCGTGCCTTCGACTCCGTGTGGCATCGGGGCCTCCTGTTCAAACTATTTGACCTGGGCGTCCCGGTGTCGCACGTGAAGCTCTTACAGAGCTACCTCGAGGGCAGAACGTTCCACGTCAGAGCAGACAGTGGAATCTCCACGGAGCGTCGTATACTCGCGGGTGTACCTCAAGGCTCGGTCGTTGGGCCGACGCTCTACTCTCTGTACACGGCCGACCCACCGCGCACAGCCCACGTCAACCTGGCGCTGTATGCGGACGACACGGCCGTGTACAGCCGCAGCAGATGCGTCGAGGCGTTGCAGCGGAAACTTCAGACGGCCACCGACGCCCTCACTGACTGGGCGAAAAAATGGCGCCTGGCCTACAATGGGGAGAAGTCCCAGGCCATCGTCATTGCGACGAGACACGTCAAGGACGGCGCGCCCACAGTCTCGGTCCGAGGCGTCCCGGTCCCGTGGAACGGTACTGCGAAGTACCTGGGCGTCACACTGGACCGGCACCTCACCTGGAGGCCACACGTGGAGAGCATCAGGGGCAAAGCACTGGGTAGACTAAGACTCCTCTACCCACTGCTAAACCCCACTACGACGCTGCCTACCTGCGTCGGCCTCACGCTATATAAGTCCGTAATTCGACCTCTCCTCGAATACGCGGCGGTAGTGTGGGGCAACACGGCGCAAACTAACCTGGAGCGGCTGCAAAAACTGCAGAACAGGGCTCTCAGGCTAGCTCTTCACCTCCCAAGGGACTTCCCGACGGAGGACACTCACGTGGTCGCAGACATCGAACCGCTGCGCAGGCGGTTCGAAGAAGCGGCCACAAACTTCTACAACAAAGCGGGTACATCCACCAACCCGCTGATAAGGAATCTGGGACAACGTCCACACTGGCGACGCACACTCCGCTGGCCGGACCTGCTGAGACGGCCAGCAGACGTTGCCGCCCTACCAGATTAGAAGACATTGCTACGTAACAAGTAGCGCCTAGCCACATCTGCTGCGGGGAAAAAAAAAAAAAAAAAAAAAAAAAAAAAAAAAAAAAAAAAAAAAAAACCGCAGCAAGCATCAATTATCAAATTGCCCACGAAGCAGGGCAGCATAGACACCCAAAAGCTTCTCTCTAAGAAAAACCTGGAAGGACACTGATGTCCCACTTGTTGAAGGAAGGGTAGAGCGATTCTACCAGAACTTCACCCACACACCAGTAGTGTCAACCTGGAGGACACTACACCATGATGCGACAGCTGTGCTGTGCTTGCGTGCCTGCCGTCCCGCTCGCTCTCGCTCTCGCTCTCGCTGTGTGTTACGCGCGTCGTCGAAATGGCAGATCAGGCGGCTACGAACGAGACTGCTGCGGCACCCGCCGCCACCGGCACTACGAAGAAGGCCAAGTCTGCGTCGTCTGCGAAGAAGCCGCGCGCCAAGCCTGCGCACCCGCGCACCTCTGAGATGGTGACGGCCGCCATCAAGAGTCTGAAGGAGCGCGGCGGGTCGTCGCTGCAGGCGATCAAGAAGTACATTGCCGCGCACTACAAGCTGGACGCGGAGAAGCTGGCGCCGTTTATCAAGAAGTACCTCAAGTCGGCCGTCGTGGCGGGCGAGCTGGTGCAGACGAAGGGGAAGGGCGCGTCCGGCTCGTTCAAGCTTGCCGGCGCCGGCGGCGGGGGGGCGGCCGAGGGCGGCAAGGCTCGTGCTGGCGGTGCCAAGAAGAAGCGCGCCGCTCCGGCCAGCAAGGAGAAGAAGGGCGCCCGTGCGGCCGGCGCAAAGAAGGCTGGTGGCGTGAAGGCGGCGACCGGTCGGAAGGCGGGCGCCGCCAAGAAGGCGTCTGCGGCGTCGGCCGCTCCCGCGGGTGCGAAGAAGGCGGCTGCGGCCAAGCCGGCCAAGGCCAAGTCGCCGTCGAAGGCGAAGAAGGCCGCCAAGGTTCCGACGAAGAAGCCGAAGGCGCCGCGCCCGAAGAAGGCGACGACGCCGTCTAAGGCGAAGGCTTCGCCCAAGAAGAAGAAGTAGAGTAGAGGAGAAAGAGATGGGAAAGGAAGGGTTTGGCGCTTGGCTCCGTCGTCCCCACCCCCCGTCGTCGTCTAGTGGCGCGCAAGAGACGCGCGGCCCAAAACGGCCCTTCTCAGGGCCATCAAAGCACGTCGGGGAAGGTTTTGATTGTCGTGTTGCGTTTGGTGTGGGTGTCTGTCTGTATGCCCGTGGGGATGCTGTTTGCGTGCCGTGGTGGTTGGATTGCGGGGGTCGGTGGCGGGTGTGGGCGGCGGTAGCGGTGGTGGTGGTGGTGTTGTTGTTGTTGTTGAGTGTCGCCGTGCTTTTGGCGGCGGCCGACGGTTGGTTTTTCTGTCACGTTGTTTTTTGAATACGTTGGTTGGGCTTGCCTGCGTTCAGTTCTTCTCGGATGTCTTGTCTCGTCGTGTCCGGTCTTTGTTTGTTTCTTTGTGTGTGTTATGTTTTGCAACGGGGGGGCACGTTGAGATGTGGAAGGAGTCGGCGGGGATTTCGGTGGCGTGTAGAGCGCGCCTGCCTGGCCGTTGGTGCGGGTTTTGTTTTCGAAACGAAAGCGGCGGCCGGCCAGCCACCCGTGCGGTGTGACGTCGGCCGTTGGGTATTGTGCGCTTTGAGCGGCCGGGGAGGGATGATGTGCGATTGTTGCGCGCTGCTAGCAGGCAGGCAGGCAGAGTGAGCGGGTGTGGCGGACGGACGGGAAGTGGTGGTTTTTTTTTTGTGTGGTTGTGGGGCGAGAGGCAGGCGACCGACAAAGTTTGCTCGCGACGGAGAGATGTTAGTGGCCCTGAAAAGGGCCGTTTTTGTTTGTGCGGTGCGGTGCCGCGGCGCGGTTTAGGCGCGCTCGCCGCGGATGCGGCGCGCGAGCTGGATGTCCTTGGGCATGATGGTGACGCGCTTGGCGTGGATTGCGCACAGGTTGGTGTCTTCGAAGAGGCCGACGAGGTAGGCCTCGCTGGCCTCCTGCAGGGCCATGACTGCGGAGCTCTGGAAGCGCAGGTCGGTCTTGAAGTCCTGGGCGATCTCGCGCACTAGGCGCTGGAATGGCAGCTTGCGGATGAGCAGCTCTGTGCTCTTCTGGTAGCGCCTGATTTCTCGCAGGGCGACGGTGCCCGGCCTGTAGCGGTGGGGCTTCTTGACGCCTCCGGTGGCGGGCGCGCTCTTCCTCGCCGCCTTGGTGGCGAGCTGTTTGCGCGGCGCCTTTCCGCCGGTGGACTTGCGGGCCGTTTGCTTTGTGCGGGCCATGGCGGTAGCGGTAGCGGTAGCGGTAGCGGAGCGGCGTGCGTGGAGGTGAGGTGCGGCGCGGCGTCCGGTGCTGCCTTGACAACGGGCCCGCGCGCCTCCGTGCTGCGCTTATATGCCCTCGGTTGCGCGTGGTGGGGGGAGGGCGGGCCAGAGTCTATATAGGGGGGCGGCGGGCGCGCTGGGCGCAGACCGTAGCCGACTCGCCAGCCGCTGCAGCTGCTGTTTGTGCACGTTTTGCTTTGCCCGAGGAAGGAAGGATGACAGGCCGCGGCAAGGGAGGAAAGGGGCTCGGCAAGGGTGGCGCCAAGCGGCACCGCAAGGTGTTGCGCGACAACATCCAGGGCATCACGAAGCCCGCCATCCGCCGCCTGGCTCGCAGGGGCGGCGTGAAGCGCATCTCTGGTCTGATCTACGAGGAGACCCGCGGGGTGCTGAAGGTGTTCCTGGAGAACGTGATCCGCGACGCGGTGACGTACACTGAGCACGCCAAGCGCAAGACTGTGACGGCCATGGACGTGGTGTACGCCCTGAAGAGGCAGGGGCGCACCCTGTACGGTTTCGGCGGTTAGGCTGCGTCGCAGCGGGCGCTGGCCTTCCCGCGGCCGTGCTCGTGGGTGGGAGAGACTAGAAAACGGCCCTTTTCAGGGCCACCACACTGTTCGGAAGTTGAAAAGTGCGAAAGAGTCTGTGTTGTTGCTGCGTGTGTTGTTTGTTTGTTTGTTTCTTTCCGTTTGAGCGACGTGATGTGACTGGGAGGGGAGAAGGAAAGGAAACGTGTCATGTGGCTGGCTGTGTGTGTGTGTGTGAGAGTGGAGCTGCTTCGTTTGTGTTTGTTATTGTGTGTCTTTGTATCGATCGCGATGGAGATGGCGGGCTGTGTGTTGTTGTGCGAGAGGCGGTGATTATTTGCTTGCTTGCGTGGTTTGGCTCTGTGTGTTTGCGGCGGCGTTGGGGTTTCCGAGGCAAGGCGTGTTGGGCATAGGCGGCCGGATCAGCTGTTTGTTTCGTCCGTGTCGACGGCCGTTGCGCGCGGGAGTGGAGGGCGGTGTGTCGACACGCCTCCCTTTAACAATGGTCATTATTGCTGCCGTTGTCGTTTGGAAGGCGACTGCGACCGTGCAAAAAAAAATGTGTGTGTTGGGCCACACGGGCTGTGTGGACGACAAGATGGCGGACGCGCGCCGCCGGCGGCGGCTGTGCTGTGAAAGTGCAAGGTTAAAACAAAACAAAACAAGGTGCGGCGAGGACGACTGAAATTTTGCTTTGGACGTAGGTTTGTGTGGTGGCCCTGAAAAGGGCCGATTGTTGTGGGCCGAGCCGAGCCGAGCCGGCAAAGCGCGTTGCGTGCAGGGGAGCACGCGGCGCTGCGATTGCCTGGCCTCCTTTAGGCCTTCTTCTCGGTCTTCTTTGGCAGCAGGACGGCCTGGATGTTGGGCAGGACACCACCCTGTGCGATGGTGACGCCCGACAGGAGCTTGTTGAGCTCCTCGTCGTTGCGGATGGCAAGCTGCAGGTGGCGCGGGATGATGCGCGTCTTCTTGTTGTCGCGGGCCGCGTTTCCGGCCAGCTCGAGCACCTCAGCCGCGAGGTACTCCATGACGGCGGCGAGGTAGACGGGCGCCCCGGCGCCGACGCGCTCTGCGTAGTTTCCCTTGCGCAGGAGGCGGTGGATTCTGCCGACCGGGAACTGGAGCCCAGCCCTGCTTGAGCGGGACTTTGACTTGCCCTTGACTTTGCCTCCCTTTCCGCGTCCGGACATGGCGATGGGCTAGCGACGGTGCACACGAAACGGAAACGAAAACGACCGGTGCGAGCGGCAGCGAGTCGAGCAGCGGAGTGCGTGCCGGCGCAGCCGGGGTGGGGGTGCTTTATGGGCTCGGGTGCGGCGGCCGGTTGCGCGCGCGCCCCATTGGTCGGCGGCCGCAACAGGGCGAGCTGGTAAAGGTGCGGCGGCGGCTGGCGGCGGGTGCCACTGTGTGGGGAGACGCTGACTAGAGCGGAGCGCTTGCTACTGGTGTTGCTGCTGCCGTACGTTCGTTCGAGATGCCGCCCAAGACTAGCGGGAAGGCCGCCAAGAAGGCTGGCAAGGCGCAGAAGAACATTTCGAAGGGCGACAAGAAGAAGAAGCGCAAGAGGAAGGAGAGCTATGCCATCTACATCTACAAGGTGCTGAAGCAGGTGCACCCTGACACGGGCATCTCGTCGAAGGCGATGAGCATCATGAACAGCTTCGTGAACGACATTTTCGAGCGCATTGCGGCCGAGGCTTCTCGCCTGGCGCACTACAACAAGCGCTCGACCATCACGTCCCGCGAGATCCAGACCGCTGTGCGGCTGTTGCTGCCTGGCGAGCTGGCCAAGCACGCCGTGAGCGAGGGCACGAAGGCGGTGACCAAGTACACGAGCTCCAAGTAAGGAGGTGGCTCTGGAATGGAAGGAAGGATGGAGAAGGCTCCTCCGTTGCGAGAGCGGCAAAACGGCCCTTTTCAGGGCCACCAACGTGCCTTTGCGGGAAGGGCGGAATTGTTGTTGTTGTTGTTGTTGTTGTTGTTGTTGTGGACGGCTGTGATGTGTGCACTTTGATTGTGGGTGGGGGGGTCCGCGTCAAAGCGTTGTTGCGGGGTACGGCCACGAGGTTGGTCGCCGTGGCGTGGAATGGTGGCACGCCTCGTTGGCGTTGTGTCACCGTAACGACGGCCGTCTGCGGGTTTGGTTTGCACATCACACATGGCGAGGGTGAGATGTGAAATGTTTTGCCGCCCACTATTCCCTTTGCTGTACGCCGAGTTGACAATGGTGCGACGTAACTGCAGCGTGGAGGTGTGTGGAGTGACGTTGAAATGAACGTGCCATTAAGACGCATTGTTGTTGTATTGTACTGTACGTGTACGGCGACACGCACGATGATGTACCATTCGACTCTGATTTTTGATAGCCGTGTCTGACTGATTGCGTACGACGCACGCACACCGATGTCGTCATTCGAGATGCACGCGTGTCCAGTGCAGTACAGTAAGCGCGACGCTAGACGACGGCGGCGGCGGCGGCGGCGGTCGTTTTTGGCGAATGTCTGTACACGTGTTTGTCTGTGTCCATCCGGTATGTATTTGTTTGTTTGACATAGTTTTGTGTGTCGGTGACGTGGTCCGATCCGTCGCCCCCTGAGTAACTGTCGATCGGCGCGATAGACCGGCGTCACGCAACTGAACCGAAGTCTTGGGCACACCCGTCATACTGTTGTACACCGTCGCGCCGAGAACGGTAACGAAAGGTTGACTTTGATCGGTCGAATGTCTGGGCAGAACGTGAGGAATGAGGCAAGAGTGCAGGAGGAACGGACAGAGGGGGGGCAAAAAGAGAGAGGAAGGGAAAAAGGGAGAAACGCATTCGTAGAGCAACGGAACGGTCCCGTGTCGGAGGCGTATGGGAGCCGCACTGAAATGCGTTTAACGGCGGCGCGGCTGCAAGTGTCTGCCGTGGTGAACGTTACCTTTGACGGCTGCATTGGGCTTTTGCCTTTGCTTTTTGCTTTCGCTTTCCCGGATGTACGTAACGTTTGTTGATATGGTTCTGAGGAAGAGTGTATGACAGTGCCGTGCCGTGCCGTCCATGTTCGTGTGCCCTCCCATTGTGTGTATGCTATTGTCTGTGTACTTGAATGATGTATGTAGGTGTTTAGTGGACATGTTTTACCAGTGGGGGGGAAATGGATCGTCGATAGTTGCCGTCACTCTGTCACGGCCGAGATGACGCACCCTCCCTACAGAAAGGTGTCGAGAAAGTGTGTGTGTGTGTTTTTAGCGAATTGCGTCCGTGAATTGGCAGTGTTTGGAGGTGGGCGTGCCCTGCATGTGGCCCGGAAGGCTGTTCGTTTGGCGGTAGTGTTGTGTGGACAGGGGAGGGGCATGCGTAACGCTGCTGGCATGGCATTCGGGAGATGGGAGGGGGCAAACGAGGAGCGGCGGCCAAAGACGGGACGGGGAGGGGCGCGGTGTGGGTGGCTTGCGCCTGTGCTCGGCGTTGTGGTTTGTGCAAAAGAGGAGGAGAAAAACAATGAGGTGCCAGGGAGGGGAGCGTTGTTGTGTTGTGGTTGTCGCGTCAGTGAACGTGGCGAGACGGACGGATGCGCGGAGGGGCGGGGGCGGGGGCGGGGGCGGCGCATTTCGCCGGTGCCGTGCCATGCCTGAAAGCCGCGTGGTCGCTGTGTTGTTGGTGGCGTGGGGGCGAGGAGAGTACCGTACGGGTGTGCTTGTGCGCCGGAAATGGCACACTGCGCCTGCCCGTCTTGGAGGCTGATGGCTGTGGTGTGGAAATGGGGCGCGGTGATGTTGAAGCAGTTGAAGAACAGAAAAAGAAACCAAAAACGTAAGGGGGAGGCCATGGCGTGATGCGGCGGCGGTGGTGAGAGCGGGAAAAACAAAACAACAAAAAAAGAAGGGAAAACAACAAGAAACAAAAAAAAGAAAACAAAAAGTCTATCAAGATTAAAATGTAAATGGAAATGGACCCAGGTATAACCTCCCCGCACAAATAGCAGAGGGTCCGATGATAATAAAAATGTGCCAGAATGTTAACGTCCCTACAAAACAAACCCAACGATAAGTAACAGTGCAACAGACATAATGAAACGTGATACATTGTATGAGGGCAGCAGCGTTGACCTTTGGCCCTGTATTCAGAATAAAAAGAGCCAAAGATCGTTACCCCAATGAAAAAAGACACACACACAAAAAAAACAAACAAAAAAGTGCATTTATATCTGCTCCTCAATTGTAGATACCCCTTACACAGCTGTGTGCAATGAATGAGTGCTGGCTGGTAATTAATTGCACTCCTTGGAGGGAAATGCCATAGGAAGTAGTCTTTAAAAAGTGAATGTTTTTCTTTAAAAAAAAAAAAAAAAAAGTTACTTGAGAAAAAACGTAATATTGGGGCATTTGTTGTTGAACAAAATAAGTACAATTAACATACGTTATCAGATTTGCGCAATGCAGCTTCACACTACCTTGTTATTATAACACAATATACTGTACATCGTCCCGAACCGTGACCAGAGTCGCGAGACGAGCAGAGCACGCCGCCGACGCCCGCTCAGTACAACCGTCCACCCGCTACTACTGTCGACTGACTACTACCTCTCCCGACTCGCGCTACAATATATATATAACAACTGTTCCTGGCGACTCGCTGCGTGCCACTACTGTCGTCTGGCTGGGTCCAAGCGCCGACTAGCAACGATAAATAAGTCTCTGGTCAGACAGAGATGCTGTCATGCCTCGCCATCGCTCTGGTAATGAATACATACGTGTTGCAGCGTGCGCACCACCGGAACACGCAGTGGCGGAGCCAAAGACTGTGTTGTCGAGGTCGAGTGCGTGCGGGAAGAGAGGCAGCGTCGGCACGGAGATGCAAGCGAGCGAGACGCACGGGGGCTGCGGCGTGGCGCGTTTGCGGTTGGCGCCTTTGGTGGCAACGGCCGGGACAAGCAGCGGTGTATGGTGTGGTGCGGGGCGGACAGGGGCGGCGGTGGACGGGGAGGAGGAGGCGGCGCGACGACGGCATGGGGGCGAAAACGGGACGGGGGACGGGGGATGTTGAGAGGCGTCACGCGCGGACAGGACACAGACACACAGATTGGAAGGGAGGGTGCGCGGTAGTAGTTGGGAATGTGCGTACCGTGCGGGATGGGAGTGGGCGAGGAACACGGTCGTGGCCCCTGTTTTGGGTGCGTGTGATGACGTCGGTGTGTTGTGGGAAGGGAAGGGAGAATAATAGGCTGTGGCGGCGGCGCGTAATGGGCGTAGGCCGAAAAGAGAAAGGAACGTGGGCAGTGTGTTGGCAAGCGTCGGTTCGACTGCGACGTTGATGGGCAGGGCAGGGCAAGGTTAATGGTGGTAGGAGTAGGCGTGTGGGCGCAAAAATCCGCTGCTGCAGGCGGTGCCGTAACCGCCATGGCGGGAAGGAGAGAGGGCCCTAAGAAAGAAAGAAAAGAAAGAAAGAAAGAAAGAAAGAAACAAATAAGAAAAAAAAAAGGAGGGGGGGGGCGAAAGTGGAGAGGCGGTGGTGTGAGAAGGGCGGGGGCGGAAGGAAGGACAAGAGGCGAGGCGACGGCTTGCTTTGTGTATCGGTCGGTCTGGCTATGCTTCGTTTTCTGCAGCAGGGTCGGTGCGCGGCAGTGGGAACGCCTGGCGGCTGGACTGGACGGCCAGCAATGCGGTTGGATGGGCGGCCACAGCACCGCACCTGTGCCCGAGGAGGAGACGCTGGCGGCGGGCCCTGAGGTGAGGCCGGCTGGGGCTGTGGATGTGTAGGTGTGCGCCGCTGCAGCAACAACGAGTAAAACGCGAGAAGAAGGGATGGCGGTAGAGAGAAAAAAGGTCGGCACGGCCATTGCGCGATGTGGCGTGTTGTGACGGGGTTTGCTCACTTGCCCCGTTGTGTTGATGCGCAGGCAGACGCGTACAGGGAGACGAGCCCGGTCTGCAGCAGGGTGTGGCCGTGCCGAGTGCAGAGCAGCGGCGGCTCGGTTCGGTTCGGCCCGGCCCGGCGGGCCGCGCTGTTGTCGCGGACGTGAGCGCCCCCTGGCGGGTGGCCGGAGGCGGCGCGGCGTGTTGGACGTGTGGCTGGTGGCAGTGCACAATTTGCGAGTGGCTGGCGGTGTGGTGTGGCGGTTGGCGCGTGGGCGGCGGAGAGAGAGAGAGAGAGAGAGGAGAGGTATGTGTTGCGGGCGCCCTTTGCTGCGCTGCGTCGTTGCGTGTGCCGTACAGGGCGGGCGCTTGTCGACTGTGTGGGCGGTGTGGTGAATTGGCGGCGTTGTGCCGCGTGTGCCCGGCCGAAGGCGTCGGGAAAAACAGAAGGAAAGGAGAGAGTGTGAGTGGGTCCGGTGTGCGTAGGCCCGTGATGTCGCGTCACGCCGTGTCATGTTTGTGAAACGGCTGCCGGGAGGTGTGGTAGCGAGCCGGTCGGTGTCAGTGCGAAGGGGAATGTGCGTGCGTTTGGCGGTTTCGGTGTGCTTTTTGCGGCGTGAGAGTGGGAATTAGTGGGGCCGGCTGTTGTGTTGGTTCCTTGTGTCTTGTGTCGTGTAGCTT